>NC_091952.1:161561637-161639137 GCF_031021105.1 Erythrolamprus reginae | reverse complement strand
TCCCGCAGCCAAAAGTGGCCAAGAGAACCCTCAGCCTCTGATCATCTTGTTCCTATGGTTGCTATGATAGCATTAAGAATCATGCATGCTGTAAGGCTTATGTCAAGAGAAGATGGAAAACATCCTTCAACATTGGATCAGTTAAACATAATGCTAAATGATCTCATCTAAGGGCAAGATTTCTTAGGATATGTTCTTAAAAATTGTTAACAAGCATGTTCCATCTGCATTCAGAAGGATGTGTGAATGGAGCAAAGGACACATATGAAATCCAAACCTAAATGGATAATCTTATCCTCTGATTCATATGTCAATTAGGGATCAAAACCAACAGCACTACGGAGTGGTATATAAGTCTAAGTTATATTGCTATATTCTGAATTTTAAAACTCAAAATTGGTCATCTTATTGGAAGTAGTACTTTTTATTGGCCATCATTTTTACACTCCAGTTTTTGATAAGAATAAGAGATAAGTGGGGCATCTTTTTAGGAAAAGTATTATGCCAGAATTTGTAGAAAGTATTTGTCTACTAAGGCACCATATAATAAGTAATGTTCTTTTGAGAATAATAAAACAACATGAAAATAATGTTAGAATAGGTTTTTACTTGACTTAGTGAACACATTTCATCTGTGGTCATTTTCTACTATTTAGATTTTGGTTCATCTCCCTAACTATTTCTTGAACATATTAAGATTTCAGAACAATTGGCAGGATTTAAATTGGTTGTCATTTTCTTAAACTGTGTTTTAATTTATTATTAAAGTACTGGTGAGTTCTCTTCTATTGCTAATGTAATTAAACACAATATTATTCAGGATTATACATATTCAGGGTGATGTCTAATGCTGATATTCATGATAGCTCAAGAATGAGAATTCATTAAAAGGCACCTTTCAAATTTCCACTAAAATCAATTTTAGTGAACCTGATTTACAGTTGAATACATTTAGAATATGGAATTAAAAGCCTTACAATGTCTTTCACCACCCAAACTATTTTACATGATAATACATATTACTTTACATATTTCAAAACATGATAGCACAGGCTTGTTACATTTGGAAGCCATCAAAATATTTTTACTGAGCAAGATTTTGAACTGCTGCTTCAAAATTCTACTTGGTTTTGTTGCTGCTAAAATACTGATTGAGAGAAACATTTATTCCTCCTCAAGTGTCCCTATCAGAAGACATACATCTAACATTGACAATGAAAGATAATGATGAGTGGCTCATCTGTCCAAATTTATAGGGAGAAATAGGAAAATGGAATATATATATATGGTTCAAATTGTCTATAATTTGAATCCTGGAATCTACTGCTTAAGTCTGTCACATGGACATGAAAAACACATATATTTCAGGGTGTAAAAGTTCTCAAGATTGTTTGAGAAACAATAACCAAAAATAATGATATTACTGGTCAACATATTAAATGGTGGTTCTCTTTTTCTTGGTATTTCTCTCTTTTTAAAAGATTTTAGAATTTAACAAGTAGAGATTAAGAACTACAGTGGGAGACCTTTGCCAAGATTTATATAAACAACTTCGAAGGGGAATATATATCTTCTTGTTAGAAGAAGAGAAGAGAAATCAAATGCTAATATATAATTTCAATGTTGTCTAAAGAGTTTGAGGTATTATTTTTCAGCTGAATCTACAGGTGTAAAAAAAAGAAATGAAAAAAAAACCATGGTAGACTGCCAGTTAAATCAGTATTTCATACCATACAAATCTTTCTCCAGGTTGCAAAGTATTTTGCTGCAACTGTTCTCAGTATTTCACCATGTAAACACATTAGTACAGCATAGCTTTCCTCAACTTGATGTAATCCAGATAGTTGGCTTATACTCCTCACGATATAAACTTAGTATTTGAAGAGGGAAAGACCACAGTTGTCTAAATGAACTGGCACATAATAGCAGTTGAACTATAGCTACCAAATATGTGCTGTAAAAATCAAGATGAACACATAATAGCATCAAAGAAATTCAAAGGTCTCTCCTACTGTCTAATGCAGTGTTTTTCAACCAGTGTGCCGCGAGACATGATCAGGTGTGCCGCAAAGCTCAGAGAGAGAAAGAAAGCAAGAGAGAGAGAAAGAAAGAGAGAAAGAAAGCAAAAGAGGGATGGAGAGAGAGAAAGAAAGAGGAAGGAAGGGAGAGAAAGAGGGGGGGAGAGAGAAATAAAGCAAAAGGGTGGGAGAGAGAGAGAGAGAGAGAATTTTTTTGTCCAAACTTTTTTTAGCTCCCCCCCCCCCAATGTGCCCCAGGGTTTCGTGAATGTAAAAAATGTGCCGCGGCTCAAAAAAGGTTGAAAATTGCTGGTCTAATGGTTGTCCCGATTGTTGCAAGTCTATTCATTCTCAATTTAATCCTTACATTGTCAAACAAATTTATTTATCCCTTGCACTACTGCTGCAATGCTGCTCATTCAGCACCTAAATTTCTAGGGCAGGAGTAGGCAAAGTTGGCTCTTCTATGACTTGTGGACTTCAACTCCCAGAATTCCTGAGCCAATCATGCTAGCTCAGGAATTCTGGAAGTTGAAGTCCACATGTCATTGAAGAGCCAACTTTGCCTACCCTGTTCTAAAGAGTCTAAAACTTGGATGTAAAAACTGCATTGATCAGGAAAATTAAAAACAGACATAAAGCTAAAAATCTGGGTGGTCATCACCCAGCTGCAAACAGCATGAGGATGAACAATTTTCAGGAGAGAAATTACAGCCAGTGAAAGGGTTCATTATCCTTCTCAGCTTGACTGTTCACCTGTAATCTTCTTCCAAAAGAGCTTAAGCATGAAGGTGTGAGGAAAGTAATTGGGAAACTGCTGCAATGATGGAGGGAGAGGTACCAGAGACGTTATGATGAGTTAAGAAGCCTCCATTTAATTGTTACTTCTTAACTACAAATGTGCCATCCCAGTGCTTCAACCATTTGATATCCATCTGAGTGAAATTTCTGGTAAAGTTAGTTTATATTCTTTTATTTTTCTAATAACAATCTTAATCTTTAAGTCAATTCAAATAATGTCATACAACTTGATTTCTTTTCATTATTTCTTTGCCTTTCTCCCGAGATTCTTCAAAACTTTAACAATCCTATTTTGTAAATCCAATACAGTAGATAAAAATTTCCCCACCAAATTAATGCCCCCAATAGAGAATCCAAGGGCAGCAAACCAGTCTAGCTCCAAAAGACTGGTTAACCCTGCTGTTCTGTTCAAGTCTGTGCAACATGAAATCGAAGTTTGAGATCCTGTAAAAATTTTCCCCTGCATTTCTGAAACTTGAAATTTCATGACTTTTCATCATTTCAGGGGTTCTTTTTATGAGAAGTTTTTTGGGGGTGGGCAGCTTAGTTTTTTGCTAGGCAAAAAAAGTCACAAAGTGTAGTAATCCCACACCAAATTTAGTAAAATTGCACGTTGTTTGCAGGTAAAACTATCTATAAATGGGGAAAAAAAATCACAAAAAAGAGGGCAGGGCAGGCTTTTATGAGCAAAATAAACCAATAAGCATTATTTTTTATTTCAATTTTTATTTCATTGTGTGTATATATGTTCAACCTAGTTTCCAAGGGAAAGATGTTTTCAAATTGACCAAATATAAGCACTTAAAATAAAGAATTTTCGGTGCGAGTCACAGAGACAGTACAAGTGTATAGGTGAGCAACAGTGTTAAAGGACCATCAAAGGCAGGAAACTGGAGAATCCTTTGTAGCACACAGGAAAAGATCCCTTACCAATTACTGGAATTTGTGTTCCCTGGTAATCCCTAAGTAGTATGAGGCAAATGTCTGATTGCTTCTTGGTCATTCTGGGGAACACCCTTTTCAAGGCGGACCAAGACATTAGGGATATGGCAGAGCCTGTATCCACCTCCATTGGGCAGGCAAATCCCCCAACATTAACCACAATTGTTATCTTAGAAGTCGGATTTAGTCTGTTCTGACGATTACACTGGGTGGTTCCTCATAGACAGCAAAGCAATCTCGTCGTCAGCTGGCTTTGGCACTTGGTGGCCATCTTGTTGGGAGTGGTGGGTGGTTCATGGAATGGCGGGGTGGCAGTTCTTCTTTTGGCGTGGCACATCCTGGCTAGGTGACCTCGGCGATTGCACCTCCTGCATATTGCCTCATGAAAAGAGCAGAAATCCCTGAAGTGGTCTCCCCCTCAGCCAAAACATGGGGTTCTCAGCTGTGGCTGAGGCTGTGGCATTGGAGCTGAGCATTCTTTTGGGGTGACACAACCCCCTGTCTCGGCAAGGTGGCAGACCTCCTCTTCCAACTGGAGGTCCTACTCTAGCTGCTCAGGGAGCAAGCTGATGCCATTGGATTGCGCTACAGAGAGCTACAATGCATTCCCACCCATTTGTGCCAAAGACTGGGAGGACATTTTGGCAGCTCTCACCTCTACAAGGGCTATTGGAAATGTCAGTCCATGGATTGCTGTTAAGCGTCTCTTTAGATGGCAGTCCTGGATACTGAATGCAAGGTGGTCAAGCAAATAGTTTCTAGATTGATAAATTCACAGTAGAGTGCCGCCCAATGGAAGGCATCAATGTACTCATTAATTGTCTTGCCCTCTGTGTGGTTACGATGGAAGAACATGTACCGGTGGGCACAACAGTGGGGTGTGGGAGTGAAATGATCTTGCAATCAAGCCAATAAGTCCCTCCATGAGATGTTATGTACTGAGGCAGGGGTGAAGAGGGCTCAAGCTGTTTCAAACATCTCGGTCCTACAGACACCGAGAAAGTAAGCCCACTTCCTGTCCCCAGACAGCTTGGTGTATGCGTTTGCAATTATAAAGTACTCAAACCAAGACTTCCAATTCTTATTTCAATTGTGGCCATCCCAGATAATGGTGACAGAGTCATCTTCTACAGATGCTGGCCATGAGGCTATTGCCAGCTCTCTGGTTGGTTGCAGGCCCCTCCCCCCAACCACCAACTGCTGCCTCTCTTCTTCACTGCCCCTCCAGGGTAGATCTGACCTGGTTTCAATCTGGTCCCTGGTCTCCAAACAGCTGGGATTTGGAGTTTCCTTGGGAACATGGGAGACACCCATGTGCTGAGATGTTGACCACACCCCTTCTGCTTCTTTTTATTGAAGATCTATTAGGGTTGCCTATAGCAGGGCAGTCAAATTTTTGGCCTGCATGCCATATGCGTCACGCACTGTCCACACTCACACTCAGTTTAGTGAAGGGAGGAAAGTCACGATTTATCATGTGACACTACCGTGACAACGTGACTTTGACACCCTTGGCCTAGAGCACAACATGCACAACATTCCTGCTGACAAGAAGGGGGTGATTTGACTTTTAAGCATCTAGTACAATTTTGGTTAGAATTATGTTTCTTTTGCTCCAACAGTAAGTAGCGGGTACACAAAACTTGCTATTTATCCTATTAATCTTATTAAGCAAGTTTTGTGAACCAGGCTTTATTCCGTTTTCCTCATGACATTTCTTTTCCTTTCCAAAACCATGTGGCAGGAAAATTGGTATAGTGTGTAAAGAGAGAAACAAGCCAACTGAAATCTTTCAAACAGATTGTCTACATTTGTTCACAGATGGTTTCTTTCAGCTCAGATCCCAATCAAGAAGAAAATGAAGGATGTAGGCTGGTTCCAAGAAGACTGCAGAATCACCTGCCTACCTAATTATACTGATTTCTCCAGGCTTCTTTTCCTGAATGACATGTAAAATTATGTGAGCTTAATGGAATGAAGGAATTATGAACAATTATGAATCAATCCTGGTATCAATATCTTAGGCATCATTCAATTGAAATAATTTGGAATTTGATACTTTTAATACTATTTTCTACTCAGGACAAAAACAAGGAAGGAATGGCATTGTTTCCTACAAAGAAATTCCATAATAATAATAATAATAATAATAATAATAATAATAATAATAATAATAATATGATTTAGAAAATGGAGTACTTGGTACAATGCAGCTAATGAGTGCATAATTTCAGTTTGACTTCAAGAATAATCTTAATAGGACAATTATTCAAGTTTATGCTCCAATCACTGGTACAGAAGAAAAGAAAATCAATGGGTTTTGTTGTCAAGTTCAACCTGAAATTCACATATTAGGTATAGTTTGAAGCTGGAAGTTGGAAAAAAATTTCAGGAAGTGAGAAAGAAAAGATAGTTGGACTTTGTAGCCTAAGAAATAGAAATGAAGCAGAAGTGTAATATCACTTTCTGACAATCTAATGATTTCTTCATTGCTTCCAACAATCAAAATAATGCCTATATACCCGGAAATCACCAGGTGGCAAAAACAAAAATCAATTTGTATTATTGGAGGAAAGAGTAGATAAAATTCAGTTATAACAGCAAAGACATGGGCAGGGCTGATTCAGAACACATTGTGAATTGCTTATGTGCAAATTCAAATTCAAGCTAAAGTGGGAGAAGAAATCAACTGCATTCACAGTACAATCTTGAATATATGCCCACTATTTTCAAAGAGAACAACTGGGAATTGAAACCCTGAATCTCACGGAGAACCAGAAGAACTATGGAACACAATTTAAAAGTTGTAGAAGATGGATGTAAAAAGAAGACCTCCCAATATATAGAAACAGAAGAAACTGGTCGCTGGTTATATGCTAACCAACGTCCCGGTTTATTTGCATGTTCAAAATATTCCTGTTTGGCGCATTTTATTTTTTCAGCTATTTGTTCTTGTTCTATCAAATTTATTTTATGTTATATTAAGTCCATCTTCCTTTTAACTGTATTATCATCTTGATTGCTTTCTGATATTACTTCTAAATCTTTTAATTCTGCCTCTAATTGTTGAAATTGTTTCTTTTTCTCTTTATTCTTTTCTGCCGTATATGAAATTTGGAGAGTTTTCAAAGAGAGACAAAAACCAATATGCTGACATCTGTAAGAACATTCAAGATGACAAGTAGCATGGGAAAATGCTCACAGGTATGCTATGTGGCAATCACAGTTTGTGTCAATTTACTTTCCTCCTGATTGAAAGATGGCATTGGCATTTTGAGGTGGCCTTGAGCAACAGCCTATACGTTATAAGCAATACATTCCAGTCTGTCATCTGTACCTCTATAACTGTCTGGCTTGGTTCTGCAACCCAACAAGACTGACACAGACTTCAGAGGATAATCAGAATTGCAGAAAAAAAAATTGCTGCCAACCTGCCTTCCATTGAGGACCAATGTACTGCACGAGACTAAAAGAGGGTGGTGAAAATATTTACTGACCCCTCACATCCTGGACATAAACTGTTTCAACTCCTACTCTAAAAAATGTTGCTAAAGAACACTGCTCTCTAAGACAACCAGACACAAGAACAGGTTTTTTTCCAAACACCATCACTCTGCTTAATAATTCCCTCAACACTGTCAAACTATTTACTAACTCTGTACTACTATTACTACTAGTTTTTTCTCATCATTCCTATCACCCATCTCCTCCCACTTATGATTGTATGACTGTAACTTGTTGCTTGTATCCTTAAGATTGTTTCCTATTTGACACCTATGACAATCATTAAATGTTGTACCTCATGATTCTTGACAAATGTATATTTTATTTTATGTGCACTGAGAGCATATGCACCAAAGACAAGGTTAACTCAGCCTTCCATCCTTCTGAGGTGGGTAAAATAAGGACCCAGATTGTTGGGGACAATGTGCTAATTCTGTAAACTGCTTAGAGAGGGCTGTAAAAGCACTATGAAGAGGTATACAGTTTTCCCTCGATTTTCGCGGGTTCGAACTTCGCGGAAAGTCTATACCACGGTTTTTCAAAAATATTCATTAAAATATACTTTGCGGGTTTTTTCCCTATACCACGGTTTTTCCCACCCGATGACGTCATATGTCATCGGCATATTTTTAAAAATAAACTTTAATAAATAAACATGGTGAGTAATAATCTGAATGGTTGCTAAGGGAATGGGAAATGGCACTTTAGGGGTTTAAAGTGTTAAGGGAAGGCTTGTGATACTGTTCACAGCCAAAAATAGTGTATTTACTTCCGCATCTCTACTTCGCGGAAATTCGACTTTCGCGGGCGCTCTCGGAACGCATCCCCCGCGAAAAGCGAGGGAACACTGTATAAGTCTAAATGCTATTGCTAAATTCCTTGTGTGTCCAATCACACTTGGCCAATAAAGAATTCTATTCTATTCTATTCTATTCTATGCTATGCTATGCTATGCTGTATAAAAAAGCTTTTTATTCAAGGATAAAAGAAAACTATTTCAGGAAAGATTCATCCTGCATACAGGATTCCCCTCTCCCACCCAAATCTGATCTTGATTGTCTTCTCACTCAAATTCCTATATAGAGACAGCAGTGCCCTGCAGCTTTTCATCTTAGCAGGTGTACAATACAAGAAGGTCCATGTTAAAAGTTAAGGTCCAACTAGGAATACATACATGAAACGGTAGCTCATTTTACAGATAATCTACTGCATCATATCCTTTTAGGTTTTAATTGCATCCAGTGGACTTGGAAATAACTAGGAATGAACATGGTTTATAAGAAAGCCCTTTGTTATTCTCAGTGGCATAAGGTTATTACACAGTGTGTGAAACATATCATTTACAAGCACCTTTTTTGTAATTGCCTTTGAACGCCTCTTTTAAAAGCTGGATAGTCAGACCTCCCTGTGTGCTTCTTCCTATGGGATCAGAATGCTGGAAAGCAATTGTGTCAATTCATCTGGAACTAAGTGAAATACTATTTCGGATGGAGAACTTTTTGCTATTCAAATGTTTTAACTCCCGTCCATCCTAAATAATTGCAGTACTAGGCTAATATAAACAGTTCAGACCCAAAGGTCTTTTTTCAAGAGGTAACTGGTTTTTGGTTTTTGTTTGAAGACATTTTGCTTCATATCTAATAAGCATCTTCAGCTCTGCTGGATGTTGGTGAAATGGAAGGATTTATATTCCTTGAAACATAGTTCAGAAATGCCTTACTTTTGAAGGTTCAGGGTGCATTTGGAATATTGGGCAGATATCGTGAGGGCATAAGCAGTCATCACACAAGTCATTTTCCAAATTCCCCTCATCATTTCTTCTAGCCCATTTTTTTTAACTTTTTCAGATTTCTTTCTCTATTGGGGAGCAATGGCAGGTCCACTTCTAAACTGAGCATTTGATTGCAGCATTTTCCTAGTTTTATTTTCTAAGAATACCTTCGTGATCTTTATATGAACCAAGATAAAGATGATACTTGATATAGAATTTTGTGGTATACTACTTTCCCTTTTTTTTCTGGTAAAAGTTTTTTTTATTTTTCTCCACCTTAAAAACATATATACATAACAACACATATACTTTCAATGAACAACAATATATTTGTGAAATTTCTTACATAAAAAATAATAAAGCATCCTAAATCACATTTCAAATTTCAAATAATTCAGTCCATCTAAGAGAAAACTAAGATATAATTTCAGTAGCTAATTTTAATTTATTAAACAACAGACTAAGCAATTTTTCTTCACTTTTCAATTCTAAAAGTCATATTCTTGAATCTTAAATTTGATTTCCAACCTATTCCAGTTCAATTTTAGATATATGTTATATACTTATCTAATGCTGATTCCTTTTCTCTTTTTGTCATCCAGGTTATCTCAGTTATATTTCTCATTTCTTTATCTTGTTTATATTAAGTTTACATTAACTATTTTATCCATTTTTTTAACCCATTCATAAAATTTCCTCCAAATTTTATAAAACTTCGAGGCTTCTTGATTTTTAATTTTCATTGTAAATCTATTCATTTTCGCATAATCCATAATCTTCCTTAGTACCTCTCTTTCTGTTGGTATTCTAGTCAACAATTCTAGTGGCAGTCACTATGTGAACAATTAAGTATATTTCTTCTTTATGAATTTTTTCTGGCAATATACCTAATAAGAATATTTCAGATTTTTAAGTCAATACTTCATTTCAGTATCTTCTCAATCCATATTTGGACCTCTGGACAGTATTTTTTTGGCTTCCGTGCAAATCCACCACATATGTAAAAAAAGAGCCAGGTGTATGGTTGCATTTCCAACACATCATTGATTTATTCTTAAACATTTTGGATAGTCTCTCTGGAGACATATGCCATCTATAAAATATCTTGTACATATTTTCCTTAAATGCTGTTGCCATCATCATTTTATAATTCCTTTTCCATAGTTGCTGCCACATTTTCATATCCATTGTATGTCCTATATGGCTCATCCATTTTATCATTGTCTCTTTCACTTGTTCAAATTCTAATTCAATTGAGAGCTTATAATTTTATACAATCTTTTTATCAATTTTTCATCTGTTCCTATTAATATTTCATCTAATTTTGTTTTTTTCCAAATTAATTTTAATTTTTCCCAAATTAATGCCTTCTGCTTTACTATCCTTTTCAAATCTTGCTTGTAACTGCACTTAAAGCAAGAAGGAACATAGCACACATCTGTAGTGATTTGTTGAAGATTGGAGTGAAGATGGGTGCAAATAGGTCAGCACAGACTTTTAAGCAAGAAGAAGTTATCTTCTCTGGACCTGGTGCTATTCCAAGCTTCTGTCTGTGAAATAGATCTTGTACTTCCTTTTCTGTGATCACCAGGAGTGATCACATAGCTCTAGCACTTAAACTTATAAATAGTATTGGGCAAACCCAACGACGTTCGGGTTCGGTGAACTCACCCGAACTTTACTTACTTATTTACTTACTTACTTACTTACTTACTTACTTACTTACTTACTTACTTACTTACTTATTTATTTATTAGATTTGTATGCTGCCCCTCTCCGTAGACTCGTGAAGTTCGGTTGAGTTCGCCGAACCTGAACCCGAACCCGAACCCAAACCCAAACCCAAACCCAAGCCCAAGCCCAAACCCAAACCCAAACCCAAACCCGAGCAGCAGCAAGCCACTGCAACGTCCTTTTCCACCTCCTTTTGCTTCCTTTTATTTTTACAGAAAAGGATGCCGCAGCGGCGCTGCAAGCAAAAGTAGGTGGGGAATCCCATGATGGGATTCCGGGGGCGGGGCTTTGACGTCACGGAGACTACTTCCTGGCCAGCTGAAATGGGGAGAAAGAAGTCTCCATGACATCAAAGCCCCGCCCCCAGAATCCCTTCATAGGATTCCCCACTCTCCTCCCAGGCAGCAGTGTTTTGCGGTGTTCGAGTGAACGCTGAACCCGAACTTGAACTTTACCCTAACTTTTTAAAAAGTTCGGGTTTGGGTTCGGCATGCCGAACATTGCAAAGTTCAGCACGAACCCTAATTTTCCAAGTTCAGTTCACCCAACACTACTTCTAAATCATTCCAGTATTTTCCAGCACTCTCTGAGTGGTTTACAATGTCAGCATATTGCTCCCAACAATCTGAATCCTAATTTTACCAGTCCCAGAAGGATGGAAAGCTAAGTCAACATTGAAACAGTCAGGATTCATTGAATATGGTACACCTACTACACAGGTGCTAAATTGTAGACTAACAAACTAATGTTTAAGATAAAGTAATTTCTGGAATATTTTTTCATTTAAATCAAAGCTAGTTGATCTGGATATTGATCAAAGTTGCAAAACTTCAATCAATTTGCAGAACTGAAAAGTCATAATATTATGAAAATGAATTTATTCATTTCAACAGCAATGAACTGTTCAGGACACTATCCTTTATACTTTGAATGTATCGAGAATTGTTTTTTGAGAATTGTAAAATGGCTAAATATTTAAAGACATGTCTTTTATATCTACCGTGTTTCCCCGATAGTAAGGCAGTGTCTTTTCTTTCGGGGTATGTCTTATATTGGAAAAAAATTGACAGGGTCACGTTCCCGAAGGCTCAAAGTTGACTCAGCCTTCCATCCTTAACGAGGGTAAGTCAGAAAAGCACAGGGTCTGCAATGTTTGGGGTCCATCAGCTGATGAAAGGCACCGAAAAAAAGGAGGAAAGGAGCTAAAAAGAAGCAGCAGGATTGAAAGACCTGCCTAATTTCCAAGCCGAGATAAATGAATGATGAAACCTGGACTGCCGGGCGGCCCGCCTGGAATGCCAGCAATGCCGCTGGGCCGATTGCCGAGCGGGGACGGGGCGCGGGAGGAGGCAACGCTGCACCAGACACCTCAGGCCGCTCCGCCCAGGATGGGGCTCCTCCGGAGGGGCGCACGGGGGCTCGGGAGGAGCCCCATCCCGGGCGGAGCAGCCTGAGTGGTCCGGTGCAGCGCTGCCTCCTCCCGCGCCCCGTCCCCGCTCGGCAATCGGCCCGGCGGCATTGCTGGCATTCCAGGCGGGCCGCCCGGCATAAGCAGCGGTTTTGTGCCTCTCTTGCCGAGCGAGGACGGGGTACGGGAGGAGGCAGCGCTGCACCGGACCCCCCAGGCTGCTCCGCCTGGGATGGGGCTCCTCCGGAGGGGCGCACGGGGGCTCGGGAGGAGCCCCATCCCGGGCGGAGCAGCCTGAGGGGTCCGGTGCAGCGCTGCCTCCTCCCGCGCCCCGTCCCCGCTCGGCAATCGGCCCAGCAGCAATACCCCCCCGTGTTTCCCCGAAAGTAAGACATATGTCTTACTTTCGGGGTATGGCTTATATTAGCCGACCCCCCTGAAACCCCCCATATGTCTTACAATCGGGGGGGTGTTACTATCGGGGAAACACGGTATTTGAATTTGTAAAGTTACTGTATTAATCAACTTTTCACATACTATTTTTATGTATAAGAATATAGGCTTTAAAATGTATTATTTCAGAATAGTTTGCACATTGGTTTAGAAAGTCTGAACAAAGCAGGGATTTACTGAAATGGGAACCAAGCAAATTTCTTTCCTGGAAAATTAAAAGTGTCCCCAACTCTAAAACTTACATCTAGAAAAGGAACAAGTGACATTTAGTGCTTTTATTTTTCAGATAACTAGAACCATTGCTTTAGTTTTGATAATTAATGCTTGTATTATACTGGATGTTAAAAGCTTGAGTTGTCAGAGGTAGCTCTTCCCTGAATGCTAATACTGTTTAATATAGTATAGATAATGATTACAATGATTGCATCATGATATATACTCAAACTCCTAAATGGGGTTGTATATCCAAAAGATGCAATGAGGGGAGGAGGGAGGGATTTCCCCCCCCCAAAAAAAATCACATTGTCTTTAGAAATTATTTCTAAAGGCATCTGTCACACTGTGTTAAAGATATTCATAAGCAGCACAAGTCATTGCATCCTTTCTATTCCATTTCAGAAAAAGCATCATTAGAATTATAATGAAAAGCATGACTACTTATTTTCTCTGAAGTTCAGTATGTATTTTCAAAGCAATTGAGCGAATATTGCACATAGGAAACAAACTGTACTCTATAAAAATCATCGCCATCCCAGCCATTGTGCTTGAAATGTATGGAATACACAAAATAATTTATGGAATAGAATATAAATAAAACCATAGAATGAAACCATGTGGACAAAATATACTGGCAGAACAAAGCCAGCCATTCAGATAGAAAGTTTGAAGAAAGAGATGACTTCAATTGGTTTGAACAAGAATCTAGCTCTCTGCCCAATCCAGAATCTGAATAAAGCAGAGTCTAGATCATGTAATACCTATACTCTGGTTCAATTTATTTATTGGATTTTTATGCCACCCCTCTCGGTGGACTTGGGGAGAGTCCACGGAGAGGGGCTCAATATGAGTATATTGAGGGGCACAATATGAGTATATTTTATTTTTAGACCTACAAGAAAAATTTGAAGTAAAGTCTATGCTCCCATTTGGAATGGGACAATATTAATTTTCCTCTAAAGAATTCTCATTTCTGAGTAAACCATTTCTCAGTAAACCAATACTAGGTGATTATTTCAATTCTAGCATTGGATTTAGTGAGACTTAATTCCAAGTAAACTAAATGTTCCTCACATACACACAGTGAAGGGCTACCAAAAAATTTACTACCACACTGTGGGCATGACATGCATTTTCTTTCAACATCTTTCAGTGCAAATTGGGTGCTCTAGGGTGGAGGTCCATTTTTGCTACCCCACTGCATTCCCCTTCATCCGGGCAGTAGCCCACCCCTGCATACACACACCACTAGGATATCACTTCCTCTTTCCTCTCAATGGATTTGTTTTGGTGATGGGGAAAAGTAGCCCCTTCTAGTTGATTGGTTGTGGGCTGTCAGGGTGAGCAGAATACCAGGATGGATCCTCTTTCTGCGAAACGGCTGTGTTGAAGGGTGTGTGGTGCAGATGCCAATGACTTATTTCCCAGTGCAAATGGCACCTAAGGTGATAAGTTGGGGGATAATTGCTTAAGGAGAAACACCCAAGGAGACTGAAGAGTCGGAGATGAAAAGTCCTAGACCTGCTCCCATTCCCTACCAATTTTAAAATATTTACATGTTATTTTTTTTTCACCATAAATTTTAAGGTTCACTAAATGAGGCAGTCAGTAAGTGAAGACTACCTATATGGCAATTTGCATTTTTAACATTATAGAAACAATACTGTTTCTTCTATTAATACTACATCCAAGTAGTTAACTATAACTGCCACTTCCTTTTGTTTAAAACAAACTAAGAACTAGGAGGGGAATATCAAAAACATGGCCATGGGCATCTTTGGTTTTCATTGGAATATTTGTTCCTATATGTCATGACAATATTTCTCCAAACCATGCTGTATTTTCTTTTCCTTTAGATAGCACCATTCTGTTACATTAGAACTCCAGTCACAGAATTAGTTTGAGAAAAAGCATATGCCGGTATTTCTTCTGAGGAAGCTAACATTAAGCTACCAAATTTGTTTTAAGAGCATAAAAGAGAATAAAGATAATTTCTGAAATATAATCTACAAGTATTACAAGTGATCTCTCCCCCCCCCCCTCTCTCCTGATGACCTTTTATTTTTCAACCCATTAATGCAGCTTAGTACCCGAGGATGAGGGTGAAACCTCTTCAAGATAATTTAATAAACAAAGAAGTTACGAGGAAAAAAGTTGTCCATCTGATGAAGAACAAGACAAAATCTTGCTTGAGAAAGATATCTACAACCATAGCTCCGAACTGCAAATTTGGTTTATTATATCCCAATAAAAAATATCTCAGTAACAGCATAAAGAGCATTAAGGGATCATTATTAGCCATAAATAAACTGGCAGACTGTGATGGCTCTGCTATCTTAATAAGATCTGACTTTAATAGCTAGTGGTAGTGATAGCCAAGATAGACTTAGAGGTATAGATGCAGAACAGAGCTTCTTGGTAAATCAATAAAGTATGCTGCTTATACATCTGGTAGATGAAAAGCCAAATAGAGATATTTTCCTTACCCAATAATTCATTTTCTTATTTCCACCGAAAATGGCTCAGAATCTCACAGCTTGTGAAAATATTTTTCCAGTGACTTAAGTATGTAACCTCGTTGCAGGCAAAAGAATGTTTGCTCCATTGATGCAAGAGAAACAGCAAAAAGTGGGAATCAAAAGTAATCACCATCATGTTCTTCTTCTGCATGGTAAGAAGGATGTTTGGTGCCACATGACCCAGTTCCAACACACACCTATGGTGATAGAATTGGCTACTGATGAACAATAATAGTTAGAGATAGCTCTTTGCCTGAGGAACTGTACTGATCAATATGCTAGTACCCTGCACAATAGGAATCAGGTTACAATGCATTAAAAGGCCCATAGGCACACAAGTGAGCATTATCAAGGGGAAAGAAGAATACGTGAAAAGGTCAAATGCTGAAGCAGAAGCAGTATGCACATAACCAGTTCGCACAAAAGCAATACAAGTAAAAATTAAAACCATACCACTAAGTCTTTATACATGCAGTCCTGATGTTCCATTTATGTCCTGGTTTCTCTACACACTGTGTTTAGACCATTTATAGATCAACTCTGTCCCTGTGTGATCATCTTGCCTTCATCATTGGGCATCACTGAAGCATAAAGGTTTGGAGAAAGACAGATTTTCACCTCCTGGCTTTTAGATACTTAATCCTCTCCTGAGAATTAAGCCTGACCACCGTTTTGATTTTAGTCTTTAAGTCATCGGGAGGAGCAATGGCATGAAGAGTTCACCACATTGCAAGAATGGTGACAGTGTAGGAAAGAGCAGGAACTAATTTGTGAAAGATTGGACTTACAAATTGTTTGGAATAACAGCCTTATGGAGGTGCTCCTCACCTTATCTGCAAATGATTGACAGTAGTTATCCAGGAGTCTTCTTGTATAAGCCAGGAATAAAACTTGGAATATAATACATAGGTTCTACATCTTATTACATGAGATAGAAAAGCACTTGTATAGCTTTTTTACATTGACATGTGAATACATGTGACTGCTATGTAAGCAATAATTGTATGACTACCACAATTTAACAGTAAGTAACAGCCCAGAACAGCTTACTCTATTTTCCTTTACCCTACAAATGTTCATAACATTGCCTCATATTTCTGAGGTTTGCAACTCTACTTAATGGATTGTATTCCTACATTTCCATTACATTTGCGTGTATTCTACATGCAACAATTTAGTCTGAATATTTTACGTTGTACCTTGTTACATTGTTATAAACTGCTAGAATGAAGGGTAGTACATAAATGCTTTGAGTATAAATATAGAAAAATACAAGAAAACGTTAACACAATTCATAAAATTAATCGTCATAAAGATTTTATTGTGATATATAAACCTGATAGGTAATTCTATTTTTATTAAATATTATGCTCCAATACAGTGAAAACAACCCCACAGACACACCATCATAGAAATTGTCAAATTCATTTGTTTAATTATCTCTCCCACTTTGAAATCATTCCTCTTTTTGACAGCTGTTCCCATGTTTTTTAAAGTATCCCTGGCAGCTACCAATAGATTTAGAAGAAACTTGCCCAAGAGTCCTTGCAAATTATAAGCAGTGTGAAAAGTATCAACTATGATCATTTTGTTTATCATTTCAACTGCCATCATTTCCCACTCATTTGAGGCAAACTAAGACTCCTGAGAAACAAATTGGAATGCTTCTCAAGATCCCAAACTTTGGGTTACTAAAATAGGAGACACCCACAAATTGTATATGCTAAGCACATACAAATGCTATGGTACATGAAGTTGAAGGTGGGAGCGAGAAATAGAACTTTGTAACAGTGCAGACTATAGAAGAAGAAAAGTTGAAGATACAATCTGTCATGCCTTCTATAACATCTCTTCTGCTCATGCTCTGTGACTCAAATAAGATGTTCCATAAATATCTATACTGGTAGAAAATATGTTATTCACCCAGTGCAATATTATATGTATGTGCTTATTTACTCTGATCAATTAGTTATTTCTGCCAGACAAGTCTCTGTAACATTCCACCATCAGCATCTGCTAATTTGCTCTCTGCATTTTATTCTCTGGTTATTGTGTGCTCTTTTTAAATGTTAAGGAAACAAAAAGAAAATACAGTACTTTCATATCTTACTAATGAATCCTGAAACAATGAATTTGAAAGCCTGTCAGTGCAAAAATTGCTTATTTTTTTATAATAGATGCTTTCATGCACTTCTTTTTTCCCTCTCTTTAATTAATAATCCACATCCATTTCAATAATTTTAGTTTGCACTAATGCAGTTCTGATGGGGATGAGTGGGGCAATGGCTGTAAGGCTAGGAGGGGAATTAAACAATCTTCCCAAACTATGAGAATGAACATTTCCTTATAAATTAAAATAAAGTTGAAAAACAATACCTAGGCTGATAAAAAAAGAGGCTGCTTAAATAAATTCTGAGCTTAAAAGAACAATCCAAAGTATCCTAACTTCTCAGGATCTGTTATATATTGTAGAGTCCCATGATTCCTTTTGACCCAGGACTTCTTAAGGATCGAAAGGTAGGTCCAGTTCTCTTCGGATAGATATTTTTCAATGACTTACTCAGGTCACAGTTAACTAAAAGATGAAATAAAATTGTATGAGCTTCTAGAAGACAATGTCTTTGGAAAAATGAGTGGTCATTAATTGAATTTGGCTTCCCCATTGATTTTGCTTGTAAGAAGGTTAGAAAAGGGGATCACATGACCCTGGGACACTGCAAATGTCATAATTGTGAGCCAATTGTCAAGCATTGGAATGTAAATCATGTGACCATGAGCTTGCTCCAGAGATAACGGGTTGCGAGTCCCTCTTGGTGAAGTTAGACTTAGGGGTTAAGGTGGGCTTGTTGCTCACGTGCCTGCCTCCCAGCTCTGTGTCAAAAGCCCTGCCTGTGCTACTCGAGGAGGTAGACGGGTTGGTGGTAGGGTTCCCCAGACTTATTGTCTTGGGGAAATTTAACCTGCCATCACTCAGTGAAACCTCTGGACTGGCACAGGAGTTCATGGCCACCATGACAGCCATGGACCTGACTCAAGTAATACAGGGTCTGACTCACCAGGGGGGACATGCACCCGACATGGTATTCCTCTCAGAGCAATTGAGTAATGGTCTGAGACTAAGGAGCTTAGAAGTGTTGCCTTTGTCATGGTCAGACCATTTTCTACTACGGCTTGATTTCCTGGCTCCAATCCTTCCCCGCAGGGAGGCGGAACAGATTAAGTTGTTCCGCTCCAGATGCCTGATGGATCCAGAGGGCTTTCAGAAGGCACTTGGGGTTATTCCAGATGCACTCATCCACAGTTCAGTGGAATCTCTTGCTGAGGCCTGGAACAAGGCTGCAGCGGAGGCTCTTGACCGGATTGCGCCGTTGCGACATCTCCATGGCACTAGACCCCATAGAGCTCCATGGTTCAACGTGGAGCTCCAGGAGTTGAAACGCCAGAAGAGACGTCTAGAGAAGTGATGGAGGAAGAGTAAGTCTGAATCTGATGGAACACTTGTAAGAACTTTTATTAAGACTTACAAAGTGGCGCTCAAGGTGGCAAGATGCGCGTATCATGCCTCCTTGATTGCATCAGCGGAATCCCACCCGGCCACTCTGTTTAGGGTGACCCGCTCCCTTCTTAACCAGGGGGGAGTTGGGGAGCCCTTACAGAGTAGTGCTGAGGATTTTAACATGTTTTTCGCTGATAAAATCGCCCGGATCCGGGCAGACCTCGACTCCAATTGGATAACAGAGTCAACTGACTGGGGCCCGTACTTGTCCACCTGTCTGGGAAGAGTTTGATCTGGTGACACCTGATGAAGTGGACAAGGCCATTAGAGCTGTGAGTTCCGCCATCTGCTTACTGGATCCGTGTCCCTCCTGGCTGGTCTCCGCCAGCCGAGAGGTGATGCAGAGCTGGGTCCAGGAGATTGTCAACACTTCTTTGGGGATGGGGTCCTTTCCGGATCCTTACAAGGAGGCACTTGTGCGTCCCCTCCTCAAGAAGCCTTCCCTGGACCCAGCTATTCTTAACAACTATCGACCAGTCTCCAACCTTCCCTTTATGGTGAAGGTTGTTGAGAAGGTGGTGGCGCTCCAACTCCAACGGTCCTTGGAAGAAGCCGATTATCTAGGCCCTCAGCAGTCAGGATTCTGGCCTGGCTACAGCACGGAAACTGTTTTGGTCACGTTGATGGATGATCTCTGGCAGGCCCGGGATAGGGTTTTATCCTCTGTCCTGGTGCTTCTTGACCTCTCAGCAGCTTTCGATACCATCAACCATGGTATCCTTGTATGCCAGCTGGAGGAGTTGGGAGTGGGAGGCACTGTTCTTCAGTGGTTCTCCTCCTACCTCTCCGGTCGGTCGCAGTCGGTGTTAGTGGGGGGTCAGAGGTTGACTTCAAGGTTACTCCCTTGTGGGGTGCCTCAGGGGTCAGTCAATATCTACATGAAACCGCTGGGTGAGATCATCCAGAGGCATGGAGTGAGATATCATCAGTATGTCGATGATACCCAGTTGTACATCTCCACCCCATGTCCAGTCAACGAAGCAGTGGAAGTGATGTGCCGGTGCCTGGAGGCTGTTGGGGTCTGGATGGGTGTCAACAGACTCAAACTCAACTCGGATAAGACGGAGTGGCTGTGGGTTCTGCCTCCCAAGGACAATTCCATCTGTCCATCCATAACCCTGGGGGGGAATTATTGACCCCCTCAGAGAGGGTACGCAACTTGGGCATCCTCCTCAATCCACAGCTCACATTACAGAACCATCTTTCAGCTGTGGTGAGGGGGACGTTTGCCCAGGTTTGCCTGGTGCACCAGTTGAGGCCCTACCTGGATCGGGACTCACTGCTCACAGTCACTCATGCTCTCATCACCTCAAGATTTGACTAATGTAATGCTCTCTACATGGGGCTACCTTTGAAATTGTTCAAAAACTTCAGATTGTGCAGAATGCAGCTGCGAGAGCAATCATGGGCTTCCCAAGGTATGCCCATGTTACACCAACACTCCGCAGTCTGCATTGGTTGCCGATCAATTTCCGGTCACAATTCAAAATGTTGGTTATGACCTATAAAGCCCTTCATGGCATCGGACCAGAATATCTCCAGGACCGCCTTCTGCCGCACGAATCCCAGCGACCGATTAGGTCCCACAGAGTTGGCCTTCTCCGGGTCCTGTTGACTAAACAATGTCGTTTGGTGGGTCCCAGGGGAAGAGCCTTCTCTGTGGCAGCCCCGACCCTCTGGAACCAGCTCCCCCCTGAGATTAGAACATAATCATCCTGTGTTCACCACAATGTGAACTCCCAACTGCGAGTTGTTTTTACTTGGTGTTGGTCTTTATACACATCAAGTTCTTCCCAAGAACCTAGGAAATCCTAATGTATTTATTTATTAGATTTATTTATTAAATTTGTATGCTGCCCCTCTCCGAAGATTTGGGCATAGTGTATGTGTGGATCCAACAGTATGGCTTTTTGCAGTTGACAGATGGAATTTTTTTCAATGTCCAGATTTTCTAAGTACTGTACTGTCCAAGATTTCTTTGGGGGGGGGGATATAGCACAGTGTGGCAACATTGGGACCTTGTGGCTGGTTTATACCATAAACTTTCAATTTCAGTTTTCCAATCTTGATACTTTGCGGTCTTCTCCAGTTCTTTATTTTCTATTCTACTGCCTCCTTGGACTAACACTGCCTCCTGGTAATATCACATCAATTATCCACACTTTCTTCTTTTCAATCACAGTTATATTTGGTGTGTTATGAGCCAATTATCCGTTTGTATACAGAAATCCCACAATATTTTAACTTGCCCATTTTCAACTCTCTTTTTTTCAATTATACATTCCCACAAATTTTTCATTATGGTACATAATATTTTTTACAAATGTTGCAGGAAATCATTATAGAAGTTGTGTTATAATTACTTACAACCTGTTTCTGCAGTCTTCTTTCATGAGCTAGTATATATCCAATTGTTTCTTCTGCCTATTGCACTATCTGCACTTTGAATCATTTGATGATTTTTCATTTTGGCCTTGATTGCATTAGTCTAGATAGCCTGGTCTTTTACTACCAAAATCAATCCTTTATTTTTTTTCTTTTAATGTTCCAGATGTATACTATTGTCAGGTTTTATTCTTATTCGCTTTCCATCAGTCTTTTGTAGAAATATACCATGTAATGATTTTCCTTGGTTCTATTATTGTTACATGGTTACAATATTAATTTTTTCCCATTATATTTAGTAAGTTCTAATTTTTAACATGCATCAATACTTGTTCTTGGCAGTCTTTTCAATAATTACCAAATATATGGGGTTTTTTTTCTTTTATAATTTGTTTCTGTGGGACAGGATTTATATATCAATATAACTACAAGGGATGTAATGCATAGTGAATAGTCTTCCTTAACTTAGTAAATAGTTTCCTTGTTTTTGGTCCAGTTTATTTTACTGTATTATAATTACAGATTAACAGAGTTAGAAGGGACCTTGTTGGTCGTCTAGTCCAACCCACTGCCCAAGCAAGAGACCCTGGCCTACACCATTTCTGACAAATGACAGCATTTTATATCACAGTACGGCCCAGGTATTGATAGCTTTGATAAGGTTTCTACATTTTAATTATCTTCTTAACAATTTTCTCCCCCTTTGAATGTATAATTTACTTATCACATTTGAAAGTTGCCCAGGCAAGTTAAGTTATTAATTAATAACAATTAATTAGAATTAAATATATTGATTTTATATAATGATAATTAGTAATAACTATTGATTTAATAATAATGATGATTAAATTTAATTATTTAATAAAAATAATGATTTAACACCTTAGTAAGTTATTAGGGTTTGTTGCACAGCATTTAGACTGTATTTTGCATTTTTGTCCACATACTAAGGACATAAGATAGGCAGATGTTGTTTTATAGCATTAAAGGTGCCATTATACAAGCTGTTCCAAGGAAAGCTACCTTTCACGATTGACTGATGGTAATTTTATCAATGCTGATGGTGTTCAAGTGGTGTTCCAGATGTTCTGGAATTGTACCCAAGGCACTTACTGCTATTGGTATTATTTTTGCTCTCAATTTCACTTGCAGATCTTAGTATTTTGTGATTTCCCCCCCAATTCTTTCTCTTCTATTCTTCACTCTCCAGATACCCCAATGTTCACTATCCAGTTGTTGTTACTATTAATAATATTAATATTATTATTCATTGTACATTAATTAAAGTAGTATTTTTTAAAAAAATGTTTTCTCATAATAAATGTTTGGGGATCAATGAATGATCCAAAAGTTCATGAAGTGATTGATGAACTGAAAAATTTTGGTATTCCTAGTTTAGAGCTAAAATTAATGCCTATGCTATCAAAATTACTATTCTCCTCTTCTCTCCCCTCCTTTCCCCTCCTCTTCCCTTCTCTATAGGTTTATTATTCTCATGCATGACTTGGCATGATTTGCTCTGTAGCATCTTGACATTTATCAGGAAAGGTTTTGCAAAGCAAAGTGAAACTGTTAAATCCAGGAGAGCGAGCTAGGCAATGAAGAACAGGTAAGTTTATTAACAGCAATTGAAGGAACACTATAACAGCAATAAGCAAACCGAGCAATGGCTGTGAGCAGATAGCTTTATATACAGAGCCACTGGCAGAACATAGGAGCCAATACCAGGGTCAGAGAATCTCACCAACGAAACAGCCAATCGAGAATGTCCCACCAATCGCTGGGACACAACAGAAACTATGAGAATACTGGCAGAGAATAGGAAGTACTTTCAATCACTGCATATACACACACACACACTCACACTGTTTATATACACACACATACACAGAGAGAGAGAGAGAGAGAGCTCAAAAAAATAAAGGGAACACTTAAACAACACAATATAACTCCAAGTAAATCAAACTTGTGAAATCAAACTCTCCACTTAGGAAGCAACACTGATTGACAGTCAATTTCACATGTTGTGCACATTCAACCTTGTACAGAACAAAGTATTCAATGAGAATATTTCATTCATTCAGATCTAGGATGTGTTATTTGAGTGTTCCCTTTATTTTTTTGAACAGTGTATGTATGTGTGTGTGTTTGTGTGTGTGTGTTTTCTGTCGAATCACCCTGATTTATCCAATTATGGGAGGAGCTTAATATTATTTTATTATTATTATTATTATTATTATTTTATTATTTGGATTTGTATGCCGCCCCTCTCCGAAGACTCGGTGCGGCTCACAACAAGTGAAAAAACAATCCAATACATAATCCAATTAATTAAAATATTAAAAGTTTAAAAAAACCCTATACTAACATACACACACATAAGCATACCATGTATAAATTCAGCGGGCCCAGGGGGAGATGTTTAGTTTCCCCATGCCTGACGGCAAAGGTGGGTTTTGAGAAGTTTACGGAAGGCAGGAAGAGTAGGGGCAGTTCTGATCTCCGGGGGGAGTTGGTTCCAGAGAGTCGGTGCCGCCACAGAGAAGGCTCTCCCCCTGGGGCCCGCCAACCGACATTGTTTAGTTGACGGGACCCGGAGGAGGCCCACTCTGTGGGACCTAATCGGTCGCTGGGATTCGTGCGGCCTTTTGCCTCTTGGCCCAACCCAAGGCCATTTCCCAGGCAGTTAATTAATTTATTCATAGCCGACACACTATATTCTGTATGTTCTATGGTGCTAGTTCAAATCCCAGTGAGGGTATGGCTAGCTGATGAGGGCAGAACAAGGCCAAAATAGATCTATCCTAGCCTCTCAAACTTAAATTTCAAATTCTCCTGCATTTCAAATTATGGCTGTGGAAAATCAGTCTATTACATTTCACAATCTAGCAGCCTATCTTTAGCCCAATTGCAGAACTGTTTAACAGTGAGTACGGTTGTCATGGAATGTTAAGCAAGTCACCTTTCCCTTTCATTTAAAGTATCTTGTTATACGGTGATTAGCAGCTTCATGAAGCCCCTGGTCTGATCACTGCAGTGAAGACTTTATGTTGGTTGACTGCCTCTCAATAAGTTGTGGCAGTCAAGAAACATAATATCTAATTGACTAAAGGAACACTTTTGAAGTGTCTAGATAGTGGTGGAAAGGGAGGATTCCTGACTTTTAATAGATCAGATAAGAAAAATTATCATGTGATCCATATTTGCTAAAAGTATATCTCCAAAAGCAGTTACTAATGAGAGTGAAAGAATCCATTGCCTTGTATATCTGGCCTTTGGAAGAAAATTAATCTAGCAGAAAAAGAACCATTGGTGTATGTTTTATTCTTAATAAGCGATTCATTTTTCAAAACTACTGCACATAAGCAGAGTGTTTTGAACAAGCTTGATTTAGAAATAAAATAAGTTCACTGCAACAGAAGTTCAGTTGATTTAAAGGGGAAAATATTTTAAATGCATCAAAGAATATTTCACAAACCTGTTGCAAAATCAAAAATAACTTTCAATCACTTAGAATTTTTTTTTTTGCAGTATATGAATTTAATTTCGTTTGCTGTATCTCCAGATATCTTTAGTTCCCAAAGAAAAGAAATAAGAAATAAATGTGGAGGAATTTTCTCAGGACATTTTTCACTTAACCTTTATTGAAGTGCTAGCACTTCTGATGTAGTCACCTAGAGAGGATTATGCAGTGAAAAATAGAATATCCTTATATATGCCTCAGCCACCTCTGTTATAAGCCATTTATGAGAATTTTGCTAAATTGTTCTTCTCTCTGAAAATTTTTTTTAGCCTACTGAGTCCCATATATCTATTAAAATCTCTGACGTACAGGTGATAGCAGAAGCACAGCTGACATGAGTGATACGACATAATGAAAATATTTTATCTTCATCAGAAATTTGTAGTTAGATAATCACAAAGTGAGGGTTTCTCTTTCTTTAACTCAGCAGTCCTTTTTAAAAAAATATCATCATCGTACTTTCTATAGAGCCGAACTTTGTTCCTATCTAGTAATTTTCTGTTTTGTCATAGGGCAGATCTGGTATCCCTACACTTACTTTTCTTGCAGACACATCACAGAAACATCATTTTCTTATTTCTATGATAATAAGCATGACAAAATGGAAGAGCAAAAGGCGTTAGTAGATTAGGAGTTGTGGCCCGCTCCGGGTCCTCGGAGAGGGACGGCATACAAGTCTAATAAATTGAATTGAATTGAATTCTGTAAATGTCTCTGAGATTTTAAAGGAGCAACCAATACTTCATCTGCACGACCTTTCTCCCCTTTTTAATTTATTTTTTCACCATTTTTCTAGGGCAGAAATGATTCTCCGAAATAAGGCTTGTGGTAAATAACACATGAAAGTGCTCCTGCTGTGATACTTCAGTTAATGCTTAGATAATTAGTGACAGGATGAGCAAGAGCATACTCTAGAACAAGGCTGTCAAACTCCCACCCCACAGGCTGAATGTGCCATGCACTGCCCATGCCCACACCCAGTTTAACAAAGGGAGAAAAGTCTTGATACACCACATGATGCTGCTGTGAAAATGTGAGTTTGACACCTGTGCTCTAGTAGGTGAAAAGAATTGTAGCATTTAGGCAAGTTTTAAACAGGTCCAGCATCAATGGATTACTTCTGGCTCTTTCCATGTTCTTTCCAGCTGCTTTGTTCTAACATATCCCTAAAATATTGACCATGCAGAATGGATCAAAGCAAGTTTGATATTCACTTTGTTCTAAATTCCCATCTCAAAGTTCAGAAACTATCTCTGAAACTCCGCAACAGTTGATCATAACTGTGGAAATTAAAATGGAAATGCCAAAATGAATGGCTCTAGGGAGACTTCTGATACCTTACATTATTCTTTGTTCATCTATTTCTTTCTTTGTACAGTGGAAAATAATAATATATGCTCCCTCCTCTTGTGTTATCAGTGTTTTCAAGGGCTTGGGGAATCTGAGATGAATTCAACCTTATTAAAATGTATACAGCATAAGGGAAAAAGGAAGTTCCTGGGAAAAAAATAGATAAAAAATTGGATGTTTGTTGTTTGAAGTGAGCTGGATTAGAAAGCACTCTGGGAATCTTTTATTTATCTATTGTACATATGCATAAATTTAACATTCAGAGATGCTTCACTGTCTCACCTATTTGTCCAGTTTTTCCAAATTCTTCTTGACTTAACCCACTTATTGAACACTTATTGAGTATGACAGAAGATCACATTCTGGTGATGAAGGGTGAAACTCAATAAACCATTACAATTTCTGTAAAAGTTTGCCTTTTTAAAAATTCATTCATGTTCTTTAGGAATAGGTATATACTGTCTGGGCTGCAAAATAAGCAGTACATATTTTAATGATTTGGGACACAAGAGCTGAGTAGGGGCCACATCATATTTTAAAACGCAATGTAGATATCATTGCGATTTTGAAGGAATTAAAAAAAAACTTACCAGATTTGTTGCTATTGTATTTAATCCCATGGTGACAATACAACTGAATAAAAGAGTTGTTTTGTTTGATTTGGTCATTCTCAATAAGAAGAAGAAAGATGGTATGGCCAAAATAATCTATCTACCTATTGGTCATCAAAGTAGGGATCTCCAATGATACAAAATTCAAGTGTCAGTAGCTTTTTACCTATTAACCCTGCTGCTCTGTTCAAAACCACTATACACTTGTACTGTTTACTAGTCTGTGTGACTCGCACCGAAAATTCTTTATTTTAAGTGCTTATATTTGGTCAATTTGAAAACTCCTTTCCCTTGGAAACTAGGTTGAACATTTCTGCACACAATGAAATGAAAATTGAAATAAAAAAATAATGCTTATTGGTTTATTTTGTTCATAAAAGCCTGTTGGCCCCCTTTTTTTGTGTTTTTTCCCCCCCAATTTATAGATAGTTTTGCCTGCAAACAATTTTTACAACGTTACTTAGGCTGTACTGATTTGTTACAATGTTAGCAACAAAGCACATGAGCCACTTGAGCCGCTTGACTTTTAAAAGAGAAGTTATTGTTTATTGCAACGTGTGAAGTAGATTCCTTTCAAGTGTCATTCAAAGGTGGAACATTTGCATAAGGGCCAAGTGAAGTAAACCATGCTGCGTGCTTTATATCTAAGTGAGAAGATATATACCGTATTTTTTGCTCTATAAGATGCACCTGCTGATAAGACGCACCTAGATTTTAGAGGAGGAAAATAGAAAAAAAATATTTTGAGCCAAAAAGGGGAGAGGAAGAGAGGAAGGAGTGAAAGAAGGGAGTGAGGGAGGAAAGAAGGGAGGAAGGAAAAGGAAAGCAAGAAATGGAGGGAGAAAAGGAAGGAAGGAAGGAAAGAAAGAAAGAAAGAAAGGGGGAAGGGACAGGAACAGAGGAAGGAAGCAAGGAAACCTATGAAAGGGGGGAGTAAGAGAGGAAGGACTGAAGGGAGGGAGGGAGGGAAGAAGGTAGGAAGGAGAAAGAAAAGAAGAAATAGAGGAAGGGAAGGTAAAAGAGAGAAAGAAAAAGAGCAAGAAAGAAAGCAAGAAAGAGAGAAAGAAAAAGAGCAAGAAGGAAAGCAAGAAAGAGAGAAAGAAAGAAAATGAAAGAGAAATAAAAATAGAGAGGGGGAATGAAAGAAATGGAAGGAGGGAAGGAAGGAGAGAAAGCAAGAGAAAGAAAGAAAGAAAGAGAAAGAGAAAAGAATGAAAGAGCAAGAGAGCAAGAGAGAAAAAGAAAGAAAGAGAGAAAGAAAGAAAGAAAGGCAACTTCAAAGAAAGGCTCACTGAGCATCTCTCACTCTCTCTCTCTTTCTATCCCTCTTTCTTTCTTTCTCTTCCTTTCTCTCTCTCCTCTTCCTTTATCTCCTCTCTCCCCCTCCCTCTCTCTTTCTCTCCCCCCTCTCTCCCCCTTTCCCTCTCTCTTTCTCTCTCTCTCTCTCCCTCTCTTGCTATCTCTCCCCCCTCTCCCTCTCTCTTTCTCTCCCCCCTCTCCCCCCTTTCCCTCTCTCTTTCTCTCTCTCCCTCTCTTGCTATCTCTCCCCCTCTCCCCCTCTCTTTCTCCCTCTCCCTCTCTCTCTCCCCCTCTCTCTTTCTCTCTCTCTCCCCCTCTTTCTCTCTCTTCTTCTCACTTTCTCTCTCTTGTTTTCTTTCTGTCTCTTTTGCTTTCTCTCTCTCTCACTCTTTCTCTCTTGTTTTCTTTCTCACGCTCTTTCTCTCTCTCGTTCTCTCTCTCTTGCTATCTCTTTCTCTCCCCCCTTTCTCTCACTCTCTCTTTCTCACTTTCTCTCTATCTTGCTGTCTGTCGCTCTTGCCGGCAAAGGCTTTTCTTATTTTGAATATTCCGAGTGGGCTAGCAGGGAGATAGGGAGCGCGCGCAACCGCCCGTGCGCCCCCGACATTGAATATCACCTTTGCCGCCGGCCCCGCCTCTCCTACAACCCCCTTGCTGAGAGCCCGGGGCGAAAGTGCTCTCGGCAAAGGTGAGGCGGGCAGGGCATGCGCGCGTCACCGCTGAGAAGAACGGAGAGAGAACGAGAGTGAGTGAGAGCAACAGACAACGGCCTCCGCTGAGAAAAACCTTTGCCGGCATTTCCTCTCGGCGTCAAGGAGGCGCAGCGGCGGGCGGAGAGAGGGAAGGGGGGCAGCGGCATCCCTCCTGGCCTTGGCGGGCCACCCGACCCTCCCCACCTCCTGCAAATGCGGCAGGCGGCGGGGGGAGAGCGAGGAGCCGGTTCCGGCGGGCGCGGGGCTTGGCTGGCTGGCTGGCGGGGGAGCGCCGCTGGTGGTGCGGAGGGAGACCCTCCTCCGGGAGGGAGGGGGCCAGGCAGCAGCTAGCCAGCCAGCCGGCGGGATGGCGCTTCCAAGTTCGCAGCCTTCCCCCCCTCCCTGCCTGCATCTTCGCTCCATAAGACGGGGCTGATTTTTCATCCTACTTTGGGAGGAGAAAAACTGCGTCTTTTTTTTTTCATATTTTTTTTTATTGATTTTCTTTAAAATGACATACAAACTTACAAACATTTAACATACAATGTAGGGATGTATCATCCCTGCTCTTCTCAAAAGTATAATTGCAGATACAGAAAAAGGAATACACTATTGAATATCTAATTCAATACTACTAATACAAAAATTATCTAGTAAGAAAATTTAATATCATATAAAAATTTCTAATTAATTTCAAGTCAAGAAAAATCTTTAAGAAAAACAAATTTCTATTCTACCTATATAAACTAGATCTAATATATAAGGAAAAATCATCTAAGATATCTATACTTATTGCTACTCTTCTTTCTTTATTTTTTTATTCTTGTCTATCCATTCATAAACATTGTTCCATGTTGCGTAAAATTTGGTTTCTTCCTGTTCATTCAAGCGTCTTGTCATCATGTCCATTTCCGCGCAGTCTAATATTTTTGCAATAACTCCGTCTTCTTTGGGGATATCTTCCCCTTTCCAATTCTGCGCGTATATAATCCTTGCCGCTGTAAAAATATGTATAATCAAGTACAAAATTTCTTTTTTATAATTTTGGTTAGTAATTCCTAGCAAACAAAACTCCGGGGTGAAATCTATTTTCTGCTTTGTAATTTCTTTTGTCATTTTTTCTATCATTTTCCAGTACATTTTAGCTTTATTGCATGTCCACCATTGATGGTAGTATGATCCTATTTCTTTCTTACATTTCCAGCACAGGGGTGATGTCTTTGGGAACATTTTTGCTAATCTACTTGGTGGGAGATGCCATCTATAAAACATTTTAATTTGATTCTCTTTCAAAGAAACTGATTTTGTCATCCTCCAGTTACACATCCAAACTTTCTCCCATGTATCTAAATCAATTTCTTTACCTATGTTTCTACACCAATGTATCATACTATCTTTTAATGTTAGTTCAATATTCTTGTGGGTAATCAAATATTTATATATTTTTCCAATTACTCTGGTATTGTTTTTAGTGATTAACTCACTTAACAGGTTTTTACTTTTGTTAAATATGTAGAGTGTACTATCTTTCTGATATCTGGATCTAATCTGTGCATAATGCCACCAATCAATTTGTATCCCTTCATCTTGTAATTTAATTCTAGATTTCAATTTCATTTGATTGTCTAACAAGTCTTTATATCTTATATTTCTTGTATCATTAATGGAATTTGGGTGTATTATTGCATCCAAGGGGGTAACCCAATCTGGAATTGTTAAAAAGTGATTTTTCTTTATATCCTTCCAGACATCAAATAAGTATTTTCTCAGCGTGTGTCTTTTAAAGTAGGAATGATTTTTATCTTTATCATACCACACAAATGCATGCCAGCCAAGCATGAGGTCATGTCCTTCTAATATTGATGTTCTCATGTCCTCTAAAGTTATCCAATTTTTAATCCATGTTAAAGCGGCTGCCTGATAATATAATTTCCAATTTGGGAGCGCAAAACCCCCCCTCTCTTTTATGTCTTCTAACATATTTATCTTAATTCTTGCCTTTTTCCCTTGCCATAAAAATTTTTTAACCACATTTGTTAAATTTTTAAAAAAGTTAGCCCCTGGATTAATTGGGATCACTTGGAATAAAAATAATACCTTAGGTAAAATATTCATCTTGATCGTAGCAATTCTTCCCAAAAATGATATTTTTAAATTGTTCCATATTTCTAGATCCTTTTTAATTTCATTAATTAATTTTATATAATTATCATTTTTTAATGTTATTGTTTTAGCTGTTAGCCATATTCCCAAGTATTTTACTTTTTTAACTATTTGCATTCCAGTAATACATTCTAAATTACTTTCTTGTATTTTACTCATGTTTTTAGTTATAATTTTTGTTTTATTTTTATTTATTTTCAAACCTGCCACCTTACCATATTGTTCTATTGTTTGGATTAATCTTGGTGCTGTGACCAACGGATCTTCCATTATAAAAGTCAAGTCATCTGCGAAGGCCTGGACTTTGTATATCTCTTTTCTAACTGTTAAACCTTTTATCTTTGGGTCTGATCTTATTTTTATTAAGAGTGCTTCTAAAGTCATAATGAAAAGAAGAGGTGATATAGGACATCCTTGCCGCACTCCTTTATTTATTTTAAACGCTTCTAATTGTTCATTGTTTAATATAATTTTTGTCGTTTGTTCTGAGTAAATAGCGTCTATTAAATTGACAAATTTGGGGCCGAATCTCATTTTATTTAATTGCATCTTTATAAATGTCCAATTCACGTTATCAAAAGCTTTTTGAGCGTCTAGAAACATTAAGGATAATGTTTTATCTGAATGTTGCTCATAGTACTCTAATACATTAATAATTGTTCTAAGATTATTTTTAATTTGTCTACCTGGAAGGAAACCATTTTGGTCTGAGTGGATTTTACTATTTATCACATTTTTCAATCTATCTGCATATATTGCTATAAAAATTTTATAGTCTACATTCAATAAAGATATTGGTCTATAGTTTTTAATTTTTTATTTTGGTGTATCTGGTTTGTGAATTAAGGTTATCAAGGATTCCGACCATGATTTAGGAATTTTTCCATCTACTCTACATTCATTAAAAATTTGGAGCATATTATTTCTTAATACTTCATTTTCTATTTTATACCATTCTGCTGGAATAGCGTCCGGTCCCGTGGCTTTGTTGTTTTTCTGCTTTTTAATAACTATAAGGAGTTCTTCCATTGTTATTGGACTCTCCATCTTTTCTTGTTGCTCTTCTGTTATTTGTGGTAACTCTGCACTCTCTAGGTATTTAAATACGGCTTCTTCTTCAATATTATCATCTTTATATAATTCTTTAAAAAAGTTTTGAACTATATTTGCTTTTCCCTCTGGGTCATATTTTATTATTCCATCTTTATCTTCTAATTGTCTAATTAATTTAGATTGTCTCTGTTTTCTCAGTTTATATGCTAACCATCTACCTGATTTGTTGGCATGTTCGAAATATTGTTGCTTAGCTTTCTTTATTTTTTCCAGTATCTGATTTTGTTCTTGTAATCTAATTTTGTGTTTAATTAAATTTATTTTTTTCTCCAAGTCTTTATTTTTCACATTTTGTTGTGATAAAAACTCTAGTTGTTTTAATTCATTTATTAATTGTTCATATTTTCTTTTTCTTTCTTTATTATATTTTGCAGTATAGGATATTGTTAATCCTCTTATGTATGCTTTAGTTGCATCCCACAAGTTCTGAGGGGTGGTGTCTGTATTTTTATTGATTTCAAAAAATATTTTAAATTCCTTTTCAATCCATTCTTTATATTCTTTCTCTTTCAAAATATTTCTATTCATTTGCCAATTACGATGTTTTTTAATATTTCTCATATAGACTATAACTGGATTATGGTCTGCCCAAGTATTAACATCTATTTCTACGTCTTGTATATACTCTGCTGTTGTTTTGGGGGCCCACACCATATCTATTCTAGTCCAAATTTTGTGGGGGTTTGAGTAAAAAGTATATTGCCTACTGTGAGGATGCCTTTCCCTCCATATATCATTCAATAGCAATTCTGCTTTCATTTTTTGAAAAGTCGAGGGCAATAAATTCTTTTTCTTCTTTTTACAACTTTTCTTCACCCCCGAATGGTCTAATTGTCTATTTGTTATGGCATTAAAATCTCCAATGATTAACATATTTTCCAAATTTAATTCTAAAATTTTTTGATGTAATTTTTCATAAAATGCAATTTGGTCATCATTTGGGGCATATATAGAAACAATAGCAAGCGATTTGGGTTCAATATCAATCTGGACAATCAAAATTCTACCTTCATCATCACTATATAGTTGTTTGGAATTTATAGAACTCTCAACATACATTTCCACTCCTCTTTTCTTTTGGTCTGCTAACGCAGCATACATCTTTCCAATTTTATTATTTAACAATAAATTCCGATTACTCTTTTTTATATGTACTTCTTGGAGTATCACAATTTGAGCTTTTTGATTCTTAATTTTGGAAAACATTTGTTTTCTTTTTTTTGGTTCATTAAGTCCATTGACATTTACTGAAAAAAATTTTAAATCTCTCAATGTATTCATTTGTTGTATTTCTTGGTTTCGCGTTGAAGTTGCTTTCTTCTGGCCCCTTGGTCCTGCTCCTCCAGTTGAGCAAGAGCCCCCATGGCTTCGGCCTGCATTGCTTCCAGTTCTTTTGTTATCTGTTCCATTTCGCATATTCCACTATTTTCATAAAAGTCTCTTGCTTGGTCAAGATTCTCCAATTTATATCTCGTTGATTTCCATGTCAATGATAAACCTTGTGGAATAAGCCAACGAAAGGTTATATTTTCTTTAATCAGAAGTTTGGTCAAGAAATGATAGTCTCTTCTAGTCTCTCGAACACGTCTCGGAATTTGTTTTAATATTTTTATTTCTTTACCTTGGTGTTGTAATTGTCCCGCTCTTGACCAATGCAATATATCATCTCTCATGCTTTTTCTTACAAATTTGATGTGAATCTCGCGTGGAAGATTAAAACGGCGAATATAGCTGTTAGAAATTCTGAAGACTTCATCGATTTCTTTTTTTATGTCATCTGGGTCCATCTGGAGGATTTTCCCAATAATGTCAGCCATGATGGCCTTTAAATCTTCATCTTTTTCTTCTATTACGTTTTGAAATCGAAGTCCATATGACGCACGTTGCATTTCCAGATGTGTGATTGATTCATCATACCCTCTGTAACGTGAGGCAGCTTTGTCCTCCAAGTGACCAATTCTTTTCTCCACCTTTTCCGCCTTTTCTTCCACTGCCTTCATTCGTTCTTCATTATCTTGCAAGGCTTGCTTAATCTCCTTCATCTGGTCTTTCATTTCACCTGTATCAACTTTCATTTCCGCCATCTCTGCTTTAATTTCATCTCTCTGTTGTGTTGCATCTTGTTGAGATTTTAACATAAAGTCATTTAATGTTGTTAATGTCTCTTGAATTGAAGCCAGAGATGGTTGTTTCTCCCTGTCCTTCTCCTTGGTGAACATAGTTGCAGATAAAGTCTGCTGTGCGGGGGATGGATGTGGTGAACTTTGCGGGGAAGAAATAACAGTTGTTTGCTTCTTAATTGTTTTAGTATGGGTGGAAGTACTTGACATTTTCAGATTTAAATTTAGTGTTTTTTTATGTTAGCAATATGTAGACAGATTCTATAAATTCCAAACCCTCAGTAACAGTTATACTAAATTAATAGCAATTAATTGATAGCAATAAAAATTCTAATTCAAATAAAAGGCTAAATTTCAAATACACTTAAAGTATAAAATATATCTAATTAATACTCAACTTATTAATTCTTATTACTCTAGTCAAAATTTATATCAAGAAGATGTAAAGAAGAAAAGGGGAAAAAGGAGGAAAGGTTAGTTTAAGACAGCAGCAAAAATAAGGAGGAAAAGTCAGCAAAGTAGGAAGGGGGATAAAAACATGTAAAGAAAGGGGGCAATCAGAGTTAAAGACTATTATTCAATTAGGAGGGACAGGAGACCAAAGACCAAAAGAAGATTTAGCAGTGCATAAACAGAACCAAGATTAATTGTAATATAATGTAATATAGAATTAAAATTCAGGAATTAAAATTATCAAAGGGAAAACGCAAAAAAAAAACAGTTGATTGAAGATCTAATTTGTTGTCAAAAACACCTTAATGAGTACTGCAAAGGTATTGCGTTATTTGAAGAAAGGTATAGTCTTTAGAAAATTTGTAAAACTTTTTCCAAGCAAATGCAGTTTAATTTCACGAAGTTAAAATGAAGTCGGTCCGTCTCTCACAGCCCAGGAAAAAATCTCTCCGCTATGAATCCAACGAAAATGCTGTTAATCCAAAAACTGCTATTAATCCAAACGAAATCCAATGGAAATACTCCAACAAAATAATCCAAGAAACGTCAGTTGAATAATCCAAATTTTAAAGTTCTCAAATGTAGAAAAAAAGTTTTTTTTCTTTATATTTCTTTATATTCAGAGTTTGTAAGTAAATAGTGAGCAGTCTGGTCCTTCCGCTAGAAAAATCCCAGCCCGGACTTCATTTTACAATATTCCGTAACCAAATGCTTCAAAAAAGGAAAGAAAGTTTTTTCAACCAAATAATATCATTTTGTAAATAATAAATCCTTTAATGTCTCATTTTAAAATCTTCTGGATCTCCTTGTTTGCAAAAATTTAACAGTTCAAAACAAGTGAAAGTGGTTAGAATAAGTTCCGGCTGTTAATTCGCGCCTGGATACAATGTTGTTTTAACAACTTTCTCTTTCGCCTTCGTTTAAACTCTGATTCAATTTTCTTGTTTTTCAAACTTCTTGTTTAGCATGGAACATAGAAATTTTTTTACCTTAGTTGTAGCTTCTTTGACAATATTCCTTTTTCAATTAGAGTTGTTCAGTTTCTCTGCTTTTTACTCTCTTGATGTTTCTTGCTTCCCACTGGTTAGGTGGGATCGCAATGGCCGTGTCCTCTTGGAGGAGGACCGGTGCTCCCTGCACCAGAGCTGCAGGATGAACCCTCTGTCCCGGAGCCTCAGCGATGGCTCCCCGGGCAGAGGGGAATCCCCTTTTCTAGGATCGAGCCATCCGGACTCGATCCGATCACGCAGGGGCGACCTCTGGGAGGGTTGGAGGGGTCTCGAGGCAGAGCCCTGCCAGGAGACACCGCTGCGATCCTCAGCGAAACCGGAAGTCCGAAAAACTGCGTCTTATGGAGCGAAAAATACGGTAGTTGCCTGAAAAATGAAATAGATGCCTCCAAAAGATTACATTGATGGCTGATTTGCTAAGTTGAACATTTTCTTAATAAGGTAACCTTAAATAAATGTTCAATTCTTTGTCATTTAGTTGATTTAGCTGGGTTTTTGTGGGGGGTTTTAGGTCTTTGGTCTTTCCAAATTCACCAGCTAGGCTGCACCAGGTGTGGGTTTCACTTATTATTATTGAAAGGTACTATTGCTCCATCATGAAGCCCTGTTAAATTCTATATCAAAACTGAAAACATCAAATAATAAAAGTCTCATACCAATGAAATACGTTTGTTAAGGCATGGCTTCACATATAAATTTCTATATTTATCTGCAAGATGGGTGCTTTCTGCTTGACAACTTCCTTTCACTTTTGAACTGGTAGTAAACAAGTGGTGACATCACAGAGCCATTTCTGTTGGTATTGGTCTGTGGCCACCACCATCTATTTTGAGGGGGGCTTTTTTGTTTTTTTGTTTTGCTGGTTTTTGTTTTTGTGCATGTGCAGAAGTTGAATTTTCGGCATTGCACATGTGCGCCCACAGGCACAAAGCATTCACAGCCACACAGCAAGAGAGGAAACAAACTGGTCGTGAGGTAAGTTAGAACCCATCCCTGCTCCTGAGGAAAATATGGCAGGGACTTTTATAAATACAGGTTTGTTTGTTTGTTTGTTTGTTTATTCAGATGTATGTCACCCAACTCCCAAAGGATCCTGGGCGGCTCACAACCGAAAAACAAAGCACACAATGTAATATTAAATCCCCATTAAAAATAATTAAAAACAATTAAAAACCAACAATTAAAAACAATTAGAACAGTTTAAAAAATCATGCATATCATTAATGGCCACATCCCGATGGTATACCATCAGATCAATGACCCCAGGTCTGCTGGAAAAGCCAGGTCTTTACAGATTTCTGGAAAGCCAGTAGGGTGGGGGTAGTACAGAGCTCAGGAGGCAGCTGGTTCCAAAGAGTCAGAGCAGCCACAGAGAAGGCTCTACCCTGCGGGCTTGCCAGCCAACACTGTTTAGCTGATGGGACCTGGAGAAAACCAACTCTGTGAGCTCTTATCAGTTGCTGGGACTTATGTGGTAGAAGGCGATCTCAAAGATAGTCTGGTGGTAAGCCATGTAGAGCTTTAAAGGTAATGACCAACACCTTGAATTGTGCAGGGAGACCCATTGGGAGCCAGTGCAGTCCATGGAGAATTGGTGTGATGTGGATGTACCTAGGTGCACCCACAACAGCATGTGCAGCTGCATTCTGGACCAGCTGTAGTTTCTGAATGCTTTTCAGGGGTAGTTCCAAATAGCGTACATTGCCGAAGTAGGTGATAATGTGAATATTTTGCCACATGTATCGCCACCAGGTAAGTCCTAATAAAAACTCTTAGCAGTGTTCGGTCAGGTTCATAAATATGATTCAAGGAATAAATGTTATCTGGAACTTAGAAGCAGCTGCCACAGTTACCCCAAAACTGAGCTAATTGTAAAGCAGGAAGTTCAGATTTCATCTCTGCATTGAACTCATTTGGCAACCTCAAGTCAGCTTTATTACTCTCAACCTCAGTTCTGTGGTTTGGTTCATATATTGCACTGGTCCATAATGTTTTGATTTGAAAGAGGCTAGAACATTTCATCATGGGAGTTACAGTTCCATAAAGTGAGGGATCTCCGGTAAAAAACGTTCCTTCAAATTTCTTTTTGCTGCCACCTTAAAACTACATTTTTGACTCTTAGTAAATATCAGTAAGTCAAGATTTCCATTTCAAGCTTTTCAACCTCTTTCAAAACTAAAAAAAAAAAAAATCCACTATTTATCTTTGAAACCTATTGATATAATATACATCTCCAGCTGCTCACTCAGATAAGGAAGCAACAACAGAGGGTCTGATATGTCCACAGTATTAATTCATCTCCTTAGGGCTTTAAATTCTGAATTTACACTTTTTTGAGTAGCATGACCTCAGTTTCACCTACTAGATCACATTTGGTTGGGGGTTTTTTATGCTCAGATTTAAAAGCTATTTTTGTTTCTTTATTTGTTGTCTATAGTTATTTATATAGTTCCCTCTTCCCATGCAAGGAGAGTTTTGCAGCTGCAGGATTTTTAAAAACTAAATAAGTAAAGGGGGAAAATCCTAGCATAATCAGTCTTGGAATAAACACACCTTTTTACATTAGCAAACTAAAAAACTTTAAAAGTTACGCTGAGCATGGTTGTGCTGTGACCTTGCTTTTAATGATCCCATTTTCAGTCTACTTTATTTCTGTAGCTCTGGGTAGTTGTTTTAAATGGAAACTAAATGAAATCAAGTTTTCTTTTTCTTCTTTCTAAAGTTGTAATAGCATCCATTGTAGAAGTTTGCATTCTGCTCTAGAGTCAAAGCCCAGGAGAATTTCTCTTTTCTATCAACTTAACTGATAAGCTTTCTCCATGTGGATTGTTATCATGCCCCCTTCAAATAAACAGTAACAGTTTCTGTATCTCAGTTAGATCACATGCTTCTGCAAGCACCGATTTGGGATGGGTTTATTCCAAGGTGCTAATAAAGAGCACAACAGATCTGGAGCAAATGCACTCTGATAAGGTGAGGTCATGAGTATAGCACTGCTAAATTTGATTTTTTAAAAAAAAGAGTAAAGATAGATAAGAGCAGTAGCTTGTGAACTTTGTAGCATGAATGTTTGGGGTTTTGCTAGCAAGGAGAGGGATAGTATAAGAAAACCCCTTAAAAATACCACAATCAATTAGGGGTATTTTCCACATTGGTCAGTGTAAAAGAGGCAGCATCAATGGATCAAATCAATGTGAAGCCAGTTGAGATAACTATCATTTCCTAATTTTGATAGGAAATTGGCATAGAGCCCTGGCTTAATGCCATTGCAATTTAGAAAGGAGAAACTAGTTATGTGTTCCAATGTCCTGACTTAAATGCATCTATGATCATCCAAATATAGCTGAATCCTAACAGACTTCCAGAATACAGTTTTCTTCATTAGAAAAGGTCAGCCAGAAATATTAGGTAGAGACATTGTGGTACAGGTTGGTATCTGGGTGTCTGTAAGACTGCTGTCAGACTCATTGGTTTTTCTAAAGATTTCTTTAAAAAAATTAAATGGGAAAGTCTAGTATACTGTGTATTTGCAAAAATACATTTTCCTTCTCCAAATCCTATTTAGGATAGTACACAGTATCCTGTAAGATAGTTCAATTTGTGTTTTGTAATTGATCACATCCAGTCTTATGTAAAAACAAACTTCCTCTCTGTGAGTGAGATAGATGATTTCTAAATTTGATATTAATAAATAAACAGCAGTGATTTTGTGCCTACTGATGTTTTTAAAATGTGATTTTAACACCTGAAGGTCACTAACCCATGACATATATATGTATGCATACATACATACATACTACATGCATGCATACATGAAATGAATTTCTCCAAGAATAGACATTTAACTTGTGATACCTTATTAACATTACTACCATTAATAATTTTACTTTCTAAAATAAACTAAAATGAGTATACATTCTAAGCACTTAAGAACTTCTTCCAAAACTTCCAAAAATTAGTTTTGAATAATAAAGATAAGATGAAAAACTAGAATAATTTTAAAATATATGGAATACATTAAAAAATTCAAATGATTTTGTGAATCTCTCCTGGCATTCTGTTGTTGTTGTTTTTTAATTTGATTTGTGAAAGATACATACTTTGATATATCAGTTTGAATTTGTGTATGAAGCTTTAACAATGTAACTAGGTTTTTTTTTAATTTCCTGGCCTCCTGTGATACTGTTGTTGTATCTCTAGGGTTTCTGTATTGTACTTCTTGTCAAAACATTCAATTTTATTGTGATGTTAACTAAATTCTTCTTACAACTCTGTAGAAAAGAAACTGAACAATCTGGCGAGTTGCAAGACTAGCAAGGAAACATTAGCAATTTCTAAATTAGAGACTTTGTAAATATAGCATTACTGTAAAGTGAAAAATACACATTAATAAAGGAATACATAATGAGCTTAACTCAATGTGAAGATAAGTTTTTTTAATTAGTGATTCGATGGAAACATATTCATGTATATATAGTTGGAAAGATTATAATCACTATGGAATAACTTATTCTTTGTTGTTGTAAATGATTTATGATAACTGAAAAATTAAAAACACTGTAGAAGCTGGACAGCTCAAGTAATGCCAGCTGTCATGTAACATCCTGCAAAGAATCCAGTAAAATACATCCGGCTCTAGGGAGGTTTTATTGTATCTGGTGATAATAACAATGGTGGTTAAGTGCCAGCAAAATGGAGTAAAGATAAAGACATTCAACCACAAATATAGATAATGGAGAACAGTGGGTGAACTGTATATTGAGATAGCTTTGTAGTTAGCAAAGAAATGCAAAGCATATCAATAAGGCAGCTAGTAAAAAGTAGCTACTTCAGATTTTGTTCTATATGAGCTACTAGTTATCTCTGCCAGAAAATGTTTTCTTCTGGAAGTGTGTGGCATATTTCCAATCACTTGGCCAATAAAGAATTCTATAAAGAATTCTATTCTCTATATAACTTCAATCAACCAACCAATCAACCAACTAGTCAACCCACCCAACTACCAAACAAACAACAATTAATGTCATGGTGAATAAATCATGTTGCAACACAGCAGCAACATTCTCAAGGTGGGACAACCATATATATTTCAAAATTTGACATTATTTGCTTTTACGCTATCCTTTTATATTGTAAAAATGCAGTGTGCAAATTATTCTAATTCATGTACTGCATGTTTAAAACAAGGAAACTGCTTATAACTCTGAAAAAGCATCTTTTCCTTAGTAGGTGGAACTAGCTTCCAAGAATGGGAAGACACCACCCTGCAGCCAATTAATGAAAAAGGTATAAATATGGCCCCTCTTCTCAGTACCCCCTCTTTCAGCTCAGTCCTTAGCCAAGGATATGTGCCTTCACATCTTGGAAGATTTCTCCTACACTTGAAAATCACCTGTTAATTCATTTCTGTGAGTTTTCCCTTGTCGAGCTTCCTAAGTGACAGCTGTCATTGCACTTGGATCGAAGGCATCTCAGGTGTCAGCCCAGCTGCTGGTCATGTCTCCAGCTGAAGGCCTGATACTTTGACATTTGAATACCCAAATTCCAGCTGTCTGAGGCTGGGGGAGGGGCAACTACAACTTATCAAATCATAAAGAAGCATGGGTATTCTGATAGCTTTCCATCACCCAGCTGGGGCTCATTTTGAGAGCTGAGGAAGTTTCCCTTCACTGCTAGCGCATGCCCACAAATAGAGCAGCTACCAAGTGATATCTACCTTAGACAACTATGGCAGCATAGCTGCCTTAAAGCTGTTTGGGACGAGGTGAACACTTCATACCATCACTGAAAAGTATTGAGACGCCAGACCAAGTGCTAAACAACGGTTCCCTTTATTCAGCTCTTTTCTGCAAGTGACAATCAGCTGGGAACTCGCCAGCCGGCAATGAGAAACTCGGCTCTATTTATACTCTTAAGGCTTGCGCCAAAAGAGCTGTCCCGCGTCTGAGCCAATCAGACGCAACCTTGTCTTTTCAATCTGCCTGGAGACAGCATTCTCCTCAGGCAACTATTTACATGGCATATTTACATACTTAACACCCCTCCCTCCTTAGTCAATTGCATACTGTCCATCAGTTGAGCCATGTGATGAAATCCTCCAATCGAGTGGGTCTGCGCGAGGCTCGCTCAGACCTGCGCAGATCAGTTGAGTCAGGGACTTCGTTGGTGGAGGTTGGCTCTCTGTCGGATCCGGAACATGGCTGGGCCCGAGTGGGGGCTCCGGCCTGCTGCGCTGTCCGGAATGGAGCTGAATCGACGTCGGAGGAGGACGATGGTGGCTCGTCGGTGTCGTGGGAGCGTTCCAGCCTCGGTAAGCCCAAATCTACATCCAATAATTCTGGTTGTACATAAGAGTCTGCTTTGGGGGAAGATGTTACAATGGCGGTTTGCTTATTATCAGAGTTAATCCGCCCTCTTAAGTAATCAATGTGCCGTTTCCAAGTACGGCCATCCTCTGTTTGTACCAAATATGTTTTCGGCCCCGTTTGTTGAATGATTTTCCCTTTTACCCATTGAACTCCCCCATCAAAATTCCTGGCAAATACATATTGGCCTAGATACATGCTTCTTTCTGGTAATACAGACATCTCACCTTGACCCATGGTATTGGAATAGCGAGGGTGCAACCTGTCTAAAGGAGACCTTAGTTTTCGCCCCATTAAGACTTCTGCAGGGCTTTTATGGGAGGCAGCATTAGGTGTAATATGTTGCATTAATAGGAATTGGTCTAATTTATGTTGTATTTCCCCAGGGCCTGCTCTGCGCAGTGCCTCTTTCGCCACACGTACGTAGCGTTCAGCCAACCCATTAGCCCATGGGGAGTAAGGGGAGATTAGCGCATGTCTGACCCCAAGGTTACTCAAGAACACCTCAAACTGTCGGGCGGTCAGTTGTGGCCCATTATCTGAAACAAGTACGTCAGGACACCCATGGGTTGCAAATAAATGATACAGAGCCTTAATAGTGGCACATGTGGTTATATTTTGCATTGCCACTATCTCTACCCACTTAGAAAAAGCATCCACGACAACCAGGAAATACTGGGACCCAATGGGGCCAGCAAAATCTATGTGTATTCTGGACCAAGGTCCAGTGGGCTCTTCCCATTCCATGGGGGCAGTTCGAGGGGGATTGGGCCGTGACTCCTGGCAAGGGTCACACCTGGCTACCCAATGCTCAATATCGAGATCTAGGCCCGGCCACCACAGGTATCCTCTAGCCAACCCTTTCATTCTGACAATGCCTGGGTGTCCCACATGTAACATAGTCAGTACCTTCTTCCTAAGTGTTGCTGGAATGACCACTCGATCCCCCCACAGTACACATCCTTTTAGGTAGGACAATTCTAGTCGTTTTGTCTTAAAATCTGCCAGTCCCCTCTCCTCTGGTCCCCCATGCCAACCCCTGTGTATACAATTTATGACTGTTTGAAGAATTGGATCTGATTTAGTATGCTCAGCCACTTCCCTGGCTGAAGTTAGAGGGGTTTCTTCTATTTCTAATAGTAGTACATCTTCAGAAGAAACTGGGTCTTCCCCTCTTTGTGCCAAAGGGCACCTACTTAGTCCATCAGCGTGGCTTATGGATTTCCCCCCCTTATGGATTAAGGTATACTGATAACTGGAGAGGAATAGAGCCCATCTAATTAGTCTAGGGGACATGAACGGAGGGGTAGGTTTATCTGAAGGCAACAGTCCCAAAAGGGGTTTGTGGTCAGTTATTAATTCAAACCTCCTTCCAAATAAGTAGTTATGAAATTTCTTAATGCAAGCTATTAAAGCCAGGGCCTCCTTATCCAGCTGGCTATAGTTCCGTTCAGAGGAGGTCAGCGTTCTAGAGAAAAAAGCTATAGGTGCTTCAGTATTGTCTGGCATTACGTGGGCCAATACTCCGCCCACCCCATAAGCCGAAGCATCGCAAGTAAGCCTTATGGGCAAGACCGAACTGTACTGCACCACCACGCTATTAGAAGTCAATAAGTTTTTTATTAGAGAAAATGCTTCGCGTTCAGGTCTGCCCCAGGTCCAGGGAATTCCCTTCTGAAGGAGTCGGTGGAGGGGTTCTGCGACCGTTGCCTTCTGTCTCAAAAAAATAGAATAAAAATTCAGAAGACCTAAGAAAGCTTGTAGTTCAGTCTTATTGGTTGGTTCAGGTGCTTCGGTAATTGCTTTTAATTTTTCAGTTGTGGGGTGGATACCCTGACAGTCTATTCTATACCCTAGAAATTCAATGCTTTTGGTGCCCCACACACACTTGTCTGCTTTTACTCTGAGCCCTTTAGATTGGAGGCGTTGTAGCACAGCCCTGATTCTATGGTTCAATTGGGGAATGGATTTAGCCGAAATTAGAATATCATCGAAGTAGGGTATGGTTCCTTCAAGACCCGTTAATACACGCTCCATTAGACTCTGAAATATACCCGGGGCTATGCTTACCCCGAATTGCAACCTGGTGCATCTGAAGGCACCTCTGTGTGTGACAATTGTCTGTGCCAAAGAGGTAGGCTCATCGACCGGAAGCTGCAGGTATGCCTGAGCAAGGTCGATCTTTGCAAAAACCTTTCCTTCTCCTAGGGAGTGCAGGAGGTGCTGAACCACTGGTATGGGATAAGGGTGATGCTGAAGGGCCTTATTTATAGTTGATTTATAGTCCGCACAGACTCTTAATGAACCGTCCGGTTTTAATGGTGTGACAATTGGAGTCTCCCATGGCCCTTGCTCTACAGGGACTAGAATTCCCTGAGCGATAAGTTGGTCTAGCTGGTGGTCTAGTTTGGGCAGCAGAGGTAAAGGAACCCTTCGTGGATTCAGGCGGATGGGTGGGACCTTTGGGTCTATGGAGAAAGAAATAGGGTCCCCTTTATAAGTTCCCAAAGTGGGGCTGAATACTTCAGGAAACTCATGTACAAAGTCTGGGGTATCAGAGGGAGACTGAAGCATACATATGCCAGAGATCTCAATCCCTAAGGGGGGCATCCAGGTTAAACCAAGGAGGGAATGCCTTGCCCCATCTACAATTACCAAAGGTAGGGAACATTTTACAGATTTGAATTGTACAGGAATATCAACTTTACCTAATACAGGGATGACATGTCCCTGGAAATCCCTTATAATTAAAGTAGTCTGAGTTAATTTAGATTTACAAACATTTGGCATATACATTTTGAATTTGTCCCAAGGCATAATAGAGTGTTTAGACCCGGTGTCCAACTCTAAATCGCAAGGCTTGCCATTTAGAAGCAGAGAAATAATGATTTTGGTGCCTTGCGTTGCATTTGCGCAATTTACGTAAGTTTGACAGTTACCTCTGTTGTAGTCGCGGTTAGCGGCTGAGTTGTTTTTCCGGTTGAAAGATCTTGGAGGCCGGTTTTCTCGTGCTTGTGGAGCCTGGTAGGAGAATCGCTGTTGTCGCGGAGCGGAAAAAGTTTCTTCAGGCAGGGGAGCCCGGCAGGCCTCAGCGATGTGACCGCGCCGATTGCAGCGGCGACAGATGGCATCCCGGAACGGGCAGCGAAGTCGCGGATGATTTCCCCGGCAACCCGGGCATGGGGCTGGTGGGCGAGGGTATCTTGGTTGTCTGGAGGGGTCGTTCGGAAGCAGTAGGCATGTGTCGTCGGCGGTGGCTGGAGGGCTGAGGTCGTCTGCTGGGTCAGCTGCGGAGGAGATTTTGGAGACGGCTTCTTTGCTTACGTGGCTTTGAAGGTCTTTGGCTGCTGCTTCGGCGACCTCGGCAGTCTGGGCGAGTTTAATGACGGTTTGCAAAGTAGGTTCGTCCTCGGTGAGGAGTTTGTTACGAACAGTGGCGTTTTTCATGCCGAAAATAATCGCGTCGGTTAGTCGAGCTTCTGGGCTGTCAAACCGGCACTTTGACAGTACAGTTCGGAGTCTGGTGGCGAATTGGTTAATAGACTCAGCTTCTCGTTGAGCCATCCTGGAGAACTGATGGCGGTATACTACAGCCAGCTTCGTGGGTTTGAAGTGACCCGCAAGCTTGGATTGTAAGTCTGGCCACGGAACGTTCTTGGCTGGAAGCGGATCGGTGAGCGTTTGAACCAAATCGAAGATTTCGGGCCCGCACTAGTTAAGGAAGATGGCTCGCTTTCTGTCCTCTTCGGCGGTCCCCATACCGGCGGCTTCCAGGAAAATTTCGAAGCGTGTCATGTAGGCTTCCCAAGACGCTTTTTTGGGGTCGAAGTAGTCGGGTGCTCGGCCGATCTGCGAAGGATTCATCTTGCTCGTAGGTTCTCTCCGGTTCTCGTCGCCAGTGAAAAGTATTGAGACGCCAGACCAAGTGCTAAACAACGGTTCCCTTTATTCAGCTCTTTTCTGCAAGTGACAATCAGCTGGGAACTCGCCAGCCGGCAATGAGAAACTCGGCTCTATTTATACTCTTAAGGCTCGCGCCAAAAGAGCTGTCCCGCGTCTGAGCCAATCAGACGCAACCTTGTCTTTTCAATCTGCCTGGAGACAGCATTCTCCTCAGGCAACTATTTACATGGCATATTTACATACTTAACAATCACCATTCAAATTAGGCATCTCCCAGTGACAATATCACCTGACTGACTCACCTCGCAAGCTGATGCTGATGAGTGATTGGCCAGAATAGGAGCTGTGTACACAGCAAAAACAAGCAGTTGGGGCCTCCAAGTGATGATTTCATTTATCTTGCCTCCCCAGTATCAGCTAGCAAGTGCGCCTGGTGCCAAAGCCGTTCACTCCCATGACTGGTGCCTGCCAGAGCCTAGCCACAAGTCATCTTAGACATCCCTCATGACCAGAAACCATTTTGTGGACTTGCCAGCTGCATGCGCTGCTTCTGCTAGTGCTGTCAGCCATTTTGGGTGCTTCTCTCAATCTGCCACCATTTTGAGGGCTTCAGTTGCTTCACATGCCATAACTAGTCACTCCAAATGGCAGACAGGAACCAGAAACAAGGGAAGGACAAGGCCAAAACCCACAGGTGTTGCCCCCAGGAGGATGCAGGGGACTGCAATCCCAAACCTACCTCCTCTTCTTCTCCAGCCAGGGACCGTTCTCCCCTCAAGGTCTCGACCCCAGGCTCCCCAAGCCCCAAACCCACAAGACAGTGTAACACAAGGGGCCTAATGCTGCCAAGGCTGAGGGAAAGGTCAAAGCCAAGCATGGCAAATCCCAAGGGCTTCAATCTGCTCAGGGATCTAGTACAAGAGTGCAGGGCATTAATGTGAGTCTGAATCAGGACTGCAGACAATCCTCTGGGAGCTCCCCCAACTCTATCTCTCTCAACAACCTAGATCTGTGTCTAGGTGAGGAAGATGTGTGGGGCCCTTAAGGTTCCAAAAGAGAATCCATCACTGGACAGGGGTTGAGCATCTCAAATATAGATCCTCTTGAAAACAAGGAGGTGCAGGATAGGATCAATGCTGCCATCAAGAAGGGCATTGAGGCAGGTATCTGAGCCATGGCAGGCTCCTCCTTTGCCTGCCCAGCCAATTTACCTGTACCTGTCCTTCCCCAGCAAGTGGTGGAACGATTCCCATGACAGGAGTAAGGGGGAAGGGATGCCTACCAACAAGGGTCCTGGGGTTCCCTGGAAGATATTGAGGAGGGCCAACTAAAGGGAGAGCAGTTGGAGGAGGGACTAGTTGATATGGCCCTGTCAGAAGATGAAGGCTTGGACCCAGATACTCCAGTCTCCTCTGGCCTATTCCTTCTGGTTCTTTTCTGCTCGCTCCTACATAAGGCCAGGGCCACAACTAACCTGCCCTCTCCAGGGGACTTACCAAAAAGCAGTGCAACTGTGGACCCTGTCTTTGAGACTGCCATTCTGCAGACCAGGGTAATTCTAGCTCCGAACCTCTTTGTGGATGTCATCCTCAAGCAGTGAAAATCTCCAGCATATGGCCCTTACCTAATTCCCTCAACAAGAGTTCCTTTAACATGGATTCGAATCTTGACCAACATTTACCACTGCCATCTAATGTCATGATGAACAAAGCATAATGGATTGCAACACAGAAGCAACATACTCATGGTGCGACAACCATATATTTTTAAAATCTGAAATCACTTGTATTTTCTCTATCCTTGGATGTTGTAAAAATGAAGTATGCTAATTATTCTAATCTGTATGCTACATGTCTAAAATAAGGAAACTCAACTGCTTATAACTTTGAAAAAACTTCAAAATTACCAATATCCATATTTTCAAAATACCACAGCAGTGGTGAGAGATCCTACATAATGTATGCTGTCTGTCTGTCTTTTGACCTCTACAGGTATTATCCACCAAAGCAAGCAAGATACTTTTTAACCATCACCACCACCACCACCCAAAAAAAAAGATTTTAAGGGATCTAGGAAACAAACTGATTTTTATTTCCCAGTTCTTACATATAACAGAACAGAGCTAACCATAATTCTCAAATTGCATTAGCTGTAGTGCATTTAGTGTGGATTTGTCTGGAAGTTTTGAAGCTGCTCCAGAATTCAGCTTATTTCATAGAATCAGAGTATAAGAAGGTATCCACCAAATCCTGCTCAGTGCATTAATTTAAATTAAAGCATCCCTCACACATGGCTGCTTAGCCTTTTGCTTGAACACATCCTGTGAAGGGCAACACACCATCTATCTAGCTAATTGGATCTGCTGTTGAACTGCTCTTACACTTAGGAAGTTTGATCTAACATTCAATATTTTCTCTTATATTTGCATTAGCTCATTGCCTATTCTTATCAAAATAAACTTTTAAGCCCTTTATTGATACAAATATAAAGGTTCGCTTTTGCCAATGACCTCTGAAATCTTCAATATAGTCGCTGTCTTTAATATGCTTGGTAGTTACTAAATCCAAGTTCTTTTTCTTCAACAGCATCTTAGTTAAGTTATTTTTAAGCCATAGTAGTTTAGTTGTTGAATTTGAATGGAAATGTCACAATGGAAATATCATTAAGAATTTTATGTAGCTTATTCATAAAAATGGATAGAACAAATAAAACATTGTAGGGAACCCAGTGGGGAAACTGCTGCTCAATTTTCATTTTAGCTCTGCCTCCCTTACGTAGCTTGTCATCAAGTTGTCCATTAATTTGGAATAAGTTTGAGGAAGCAAAATCGCGCAGGTAGCCGCAGGTGCGCCTGGGTTTCAGCATGCGTGGAAGCAAAAAAGCCTCACCGAAACACGGGCATACCTGCTTCCTCCACAGGTGAAGCAGCAAAATCACGCTGGTCCTGCAAGAACTTATGAGCCACCGTGGCGAGCGCAATTTAGCGTTCCGGCTCATAGCCCACCGCTGGTTATAACTCTCTTTGTTGATGTATACAATTCCCCATAACAATGATTTCTGGTACATTATAATGGTTAAGAGCAATGGTGGTGCAGTGGTTAGAATGCAGTACTACAGACTACTTCTGCTGATTGCCGGCTGCCTGCAATTTGGCAGTTTGAATCTCACCAGGCTCAAGGTTCACTCAGTCTTCCATCCTTCCAAAGTCAGTAAAATGAGGGTGCAGATTGTTGGAGGCAGTATACTAACTCTGTAAACAACTTAGAGAGGGCTATAAAGCAGGGAGGGGTTCCAATTTTTTTTACTGCTGCTCTGTCGGTGTGGCTTAATTTTGTGGGCATGGCTTAATATTGTCATGTTACCAGGTGGGAATGGCTTAGCAGTCATATGACTGGGTGGGAGTGGCTTCATGATTATGTGATTGTGTGGGTGTGGCCAACTCAATGTCACTCATATCAAGGGTTACCTCGTCTGACCACTCCCCTCCCAGCCATTCTTTGTCACACCCAGCCGTAAGATATCTATAGATCTGTAAAAAGGTTGGTCATCTTTTTTCATCTACATACTTGTTGTGATTCAGCCTGAGGCTCCTCAGGGAACGGCTGGAACTCTGCCGGATCCATGCTCAGAGGGGGAGGACGATGAACAGGAGGGGGAGGACCAGACAGAAGAGGAAGAGGAGGAGGGAGAGCAGCCTGAGACCCCCGGGGGGGGGCCTCTCCCCAGCGAGTAGCCTGGATTCATTAGATGAAGACGCCCAGGCTATCATAGATATGAGACAGAGACTGGCAGCCCAAAAAAGGGGCCAATTAGCAAGGTATTTCCATCCCTGAATTGGTAACAGCTGGGTTTGGGTGTGGTTCTCCTCAGCAGGGTTGAAAAGGCAGGCCCGCCCTTACTGTATTGTGGAGAGTTATCTATTGGGAGTCCTGTGACCTTGCTTCGATTCTTGGCATCTCTGATCCTGGCTTGTGGCTTCGAAGGCTGAAGACTTGGGGGAGGCATGGGTTTTATTACCTCCAGTGTTGTTTTTGCCAGCAAGAATCCTGTTTTATTGCCTGGCCATCGTGAAACCTCTGTGAAGCTTCATAACATTCCTGTCTGTAAGAACAGTTTTTGTTACCTGTGTTTGCTTTCAAATATATAAACTGCCTTTGCTTTTTACCAGTGTGTCTGGATACTCTTTTTAGTTGGTGTTGGCATCTGAGGGGACCCAGACAGAATACATACTATAATTGTACTTTCATGGACCACTGAAAGGAGGAAATGACTCACCCACTTTGCCCAAGAGTCAGGGGCCAGTTCCTCTTACCTCCTCCTACCAGTCCGCATCGTGTTTTGCACATGCAAAATTATGCATTGGGCTGTGGTTGTAGAGAAAGTAGGAGCAGAAAGGTATGTTGAATACCTTCAGTGCCTTGAATTATTTCTAAAAATAACAAAGTGGAATATAAATACATTGATAAATATAGATATCTAAGCCCTGGTTTCAGATCCCAAAGCTGCAGCTACAACAGGCAAGCCAGAGGTAACATTCTCAGCAGGTGCCAAGACAGCATGGAAGATGAGGTGAAGAATGTAGTGACCAATGTGCATCCATTACTTCAGGAAATACAAATCCTAACTCAACAAATGCCTCCGTAGCAATCACAACAATCTGCCACAACTGCCAACTGCCCAAGGCCTACCGCTAATAGGCACTATGCTCTACATCATGCTCTACAGTACAAGATTCTCAACTGCCTACTACAGAGGTTCACCAAAGAGTCTGAGAAGAGGAGAATATTCATAGTACAATGCGAAGTGTTTGTCAGCACCTGACCAGAGGAGTTTCTGAAGAACAGATCTCTAGTTTCTTTCAGCCTCAGCACTTTAATCAACTCCACTGCTAGATGGGCCTTCCTCATTTAGTCTTCAACCTCATCTAGCCTTCAACTAGGACCGTCTTCTGCTGCACGAATCCCAGAGGCCGGTAAGGTCTCACAGAGTTGGCCTTCTCCGGGTCCCGTTGACTAAACAATGTCATCTGCTGGGCCCCAGGGGAAGAGCCTTCTCTGTGGTAGCCCCAGCCCTCTGGAATCAACTCCCCCCGGAGATTAGAACTGCCCCCACCCTCCTTGTCTTTCATAAATTGCTTAAGACCCACCTATATCACCTGGCATGGGGGAATTGAGACATCTCCCCCAGGCTTATATAGTTTTATGTATGGTGTGCTTGTGTTGTATGGTTTTTAAATGATGGGTTTTTAGATGCTTTCTTTTAAATATTAGATTTGCTACACTATCACATTGTTATTATTATTGTTCTGAGCCATCCTGAGTCTGCGGAGAGGGGCGGCATACAAATCTAATAAATTATTATTATTGTTGTTGTTGTTGTTGTTGTTGTTGTTGTTGTTATTATTATTATTATTATTATTATTATTATTATTAACTCCTGAGAGGGGAAGGAAAGGACAATCTAATGATTTTTTTCAGCAACCATCATCTGGCTCACCAGGTCCTTCAGATGAGGGGAAAGCACATTCTTTTGAAAATGCTTCCCTTCCACCCTTGTCAAGTTCATATGAGAACTTGGACTTCAAAGAATCAATGCAGGAGAGGGAAGGTAGCATTGACAAACCCATGTAAGAAGAAGGAAACTAAGGTAGAGGGGTGGGTGATGTAGAAGATGACCAGGCTGAGCCCAAAGGAGGGGTCAAATGCATCATCAGTCTCAAGTCCCTTCATATCCCCAAGCAATCTAAGTTCAGCCCACCTTGAATTCCATTGACTTTTATCTACCACCAATTTGCTGTGAACATTAGTAGTTCAAATTTTTGTAAAAAAAATATTAGCACGCAATAAGCCTATATTCATTTTGCACTGCCTGGACATTTGATTTCCTGCACGTAATAGAAAGCATATGCATGCACAACCAGAAATTAGTGGATTCTTTGGGGCTGTCTCTCTTGGACATACTATATATGCAAGATTTTTGTGTATATTATTTCTGAGTGGCTTACACAAAACTGTTCAGTTAAGTAACTGAATGTATTCCTTTTTACTCCATGCTAATCCAAAAATGAGTGGAATTATTTGCACCCTAAAGAGAATGCAACTAGAATTAGAGACGATTCATGTTTTAAAATGGAAATAGAGATGGCAAATTGATGCTTATAATTTGGTACTGCACCAGTTCAGATAACATGTTAGAAAATATCATAGTGTTTTCCCACATTTAAATATAAGCAGCTTTCTTTCCTGCTGGTAAAGTAAGACATCATATTAAAAAATAATAATAGCAAAGCTTGCTCTCTTCATTCAGGAAGCTTTTGTGTTAAAACAGATGCAGAATTTGCTAAGTGAAGTAGGACATTCCAATTGCAAAGATAACTTTTAGCATAATATATAAAAGGAAAGTTCAGATACAAACAAGGTAGTGTCACAGGTTGAAAAACCCAGGTCATTTTAAAGATCTTGAAAATCACACAGCAGAGTTGTCTGAATTCACTGTATCTCAATCTTGATGATACTGCCTGTATAGACCATATAAAAGAAAACAAAGGATTTGCATATCCTTGGAAATAAAGATAAACCATTGCAAATTTCCTGAATGCCAGCTCCAGCAAGTCTATGTCGCAAACATTTATATAAGAGGCAGGAATGTGTCTAGAGAAAAAGAAACTACTTTAATAATTATTATGAAAAGGGAGTGCAAAATGAGTTCTTTAAAAAATGCAATTACATAACCTCAATGGATTAGAGGCATTTCATTCATCTGAAAATGGAGTAGATGCAAATATCTCTGCAAGAAACAAAAAGCATAAAAGACTGCTATTTAAAAACACCTCTTTTAAAACAGGCCAATGCTTTACTATTGGAAAATAAAGAACCAGGATAGATGACAAATTCTCTGCAGCCTTGAACAATTAATGAAACCAGCCAAACATACCAAAGAAGTTTGAGCTTTAATCTGTAGAATTTGCTTTATTAAATGAACTGAAAAGAATAGGCAAATTATCCCCCGCACCCTGAAAAAATGGTGAGCAGAAAGGAGAAAAGCCACACGTGCTCAATCCACTGGATATCTATCAAACCATGAACCTACCTTTACCAATTGCCCCTCTCTTTGATTAGGTCATTTTATGTTCTGGATTTAATTAAAGAACCTAGACTTGATCTTCTGATATGAATAAATGCATTGTTTAATTAAAAATGAATTTTGTTGACAAAAGTATTATTTGTTTTAAAAAACAACAATATATCATAAGTTTCTATAACACTATACATGTTAATCCTGAGGTGGAGAAAATGAATATAGTGAATAAAATAGATGACTCATTCTTTCCCCCCCCCTGGCTGATACAAAGTTGATCATCCAACAATTGAAAGAAGCTGTGCTTGATAAGGTTGGATGGAGAGCACTTGTCTATAAAGTTGGCAAGAACTGGACACAATTAAATTGTTAAAATAACAAGTGTCCAACTCAGCTCCTTTCTGATCCTATTATCCCCAATTGACCCTACCCTTCCCAGTCTGTCTTATATAAACCAAATGGATAGAAACCTCCTCACCAGCTCATAGTAGAATTCAAGGGCAGCCCTAACCTGAAAGTGCAGGTTTGCCTAACAACAGAAGTAATCCCAAATTCAAGGAACAAAAACTGCCAGCAAATCTAATCTCTACAATTTTCCATCTTGTAGCCTCAACTTCTATAATAATGTTTGTTTTCCCATTGTTCAGGACCTTGCAAACCCAAATATCCTAGCAATAAACATAGCTTTTTTCTTCTCAAGGTTGTTCTGTATACTTTTGAATTTTCCATGACAAAATGAAATGAAAATTCAAGTTGTCCTTCCCTTGGTTCTAAAAAAGGATGATAAGCAATATGGCCAAGCATCTGTCTCTTAAATAGAAGGTGCCTCACAGCAATAATTGGGTATGAATTTGTCCAATCCCAAGTTTCTGAACTTTATGCTTGAGATATAAGAGTGTGTAACAGTTTGTGCCCTGAACTTTGTAAAATTAATATGAACCAGAAGCAATAAGTGCTTTTATGGAAAAGTACATAGACAGCACTCAGCACAGATAAAGATGTAAAACCTACTGGACAGAAGGGAACAAAATTCAGGATATGAAATTTCTAATTCCATTCGTGAATTACTTGTGAGTAGATATGAGTGTCTCTTATTTCCAAAGGGATTTGGTGAGAGATGTGAAAAACTCTTCAAAAATGGTTCAGCATTAGAAAGGGTAAAATATTTGAAGAGAAAATTCTGACCTATTTATTCATTTCAAAAAGTTTTCCACTTCATTTTGAGGTTAGAGTGCTATTATAGCATGGCATTGGGAGCAGTCTTTGATGAGCGGAAATGGATATTAGTGTCTTGTATAGATAAAGTGTTTAAATGACTTTCTCCATTATCTGCTAGGAAAATGAAGAGGGTGGGTAAAAGCCATGATCAAGTTATTTATAAAGGAAAAGAAATACTTATTTTTCCTTACTTAGATTCCCAGAACTTCATTGTCCTTGATTATTCCTTCATTTGTGTCTGCCATAAATAATGACTCATTCTATATTTTTACCTTTACATTTCTGTTCTGCTTAACTTGAAACTATATGCCCTAGGGAGGTAAAATAATTTCACAATGACCTTATTAGTAAGTAATTTAAATTTTTCATTCCCAGTGGATTCATGGTATACTTCTATCATTTTTAAAAAGAATGTCTTGGAATTAAAGACAGTAGAGGTTTGGTTTTGCATCAGATTGCTTTCTTATTTATTAACTCTGAAAAAAACCCCATACTGTAAATTCAGGTAGATCAGGAAACTTAACAGGACAAAGAAATGTCTCTGAAACCTATTGATGCTAAATTGGTCTTAAGGTATGCCAATGCCAGATCTGCTCCATTTTCATCTACTCACAGCAGTGTAATTGCTCAGAGTCCCAATTCTTGGGAAATGAAATGCTCAATTTCTAGGCCAGTGATGGTGAACCTTTTTTCCCTTGGGTGCCAAAAGTGTGCACACACATGCAATAGTGCATGGACATGTACCCATAATTCAATGCACCCCATGTGCCCCACTCCCTGCACATGCCTGCAAAACCTCCCCACACACCATTTTGGGCCTAGCAGGCTTCCCCGAAGCCTCTGGAGGCCAGAAATAGTTCATTTCCAGACTTTTGGAAGGGCCATTTTTCACCCTTCGCAGGCTCTAGAGGCTTTCTTGGAGCTTGGGAATGGCAAAATTGGTCTCCCCGACCCTCCCTTAAGGCCTCTGGAGACTGGAAACAACCTGTTTTCCAAATTCTGGTTGGCCTAGTAGGCCTATTTTTCACCTTCCCCAAGCTCCAGAGGCTTTCTTGAAGCATGGGAAGGGCTAAAACACCCTCCCAGAGCCTCTGTGCGAGCCCTGTACTTCCTTGACATCCAAAATGGGCTGCATGGAGACTCCTGGTAGGGGAGGCATGGTGTGGACAGGGCCACCTGAAAATCAGCTGGCCGGCACATGCATGTGCGCTATAGCCAGTGATGGGCTACCAAAATTTTTACTACCACACTGTGGGCATGGCTTATGCATTTTGTTTCAACATTTTCAGTGCAAATTGGTGCTATGGGGTGGAGCTCCATTTTCGCTACCCCACTGCATCCCCCCCCCATCCAGGCAGTATCCCATCCCTTATTATCTACTATATAAAGTGTATATATACACACACATGCACAGCTCTTCTAAAATTATACACATTCAACCTCATTTATTGCAATAGGAAAAAAACTAGGAGCCCAAAAGGGGAAAAAAAAGAAAAAAAATCCAAATTTTGCTACCGGTACTGCATACTTGATCGCACCCATAGGAGCCCATCACTGGCTATAGCTGAGCTAAGGCAATGGCTCGCGTGCCTGAAGATATAGCTCTGCGTGCTACTTGTGGCACACATGCCATAAATTCACCACAGGGACCTAGGATTTAATCTTACAAATATTTAGATTTTTGTCAACTAAAACAATGTAAAAACAGTTGAAATAAATACAGTTTTAATGTCAGCATAATTTTTTGGAATGAACAGGTGACTAGGCAACATTGTAAAGTCTGGAGATTTTTTTCTATAATGTTCTGCAGTGAAACAACTCTACAAGTACAAATTCCTAATGACTATAATTTCAGGCTAATAACCACAAAAATATAAAATGAAAATGAGAAGGTATCAAAATGGAATAAGTGAATAATTTAAAAAAAAATGAAAATGCACACAATGGCTCCTGCTTCTCCCCATCCTGCAAGAATTTATTATTTAAATAAATAAATAAATAAATACTAGTTTCAATGCATCTTGTTCACTGTCTTTCAGATATTCTTCCAATGTCTTTTCTCCTTCTTCAACTGTTTGGTATATTTGCAACATTGCTTGCTCCCTGATATACTTCTTTGGTATGTACTATAGAATAAGTCAACATTGTTGTGTGGAGGAAATGCCTGATTCATTGTCATTATGTTTCTGGTCTTCATATTCAGAGCTTCTATTTTTCTTGACTCTGGACCATTGTTCTAGGAATACATATAATAACTGCTGAGGTGTTAATTGCCTTGATGATTTTTCTGCCATTAAGATTGGACCTTAAGATCTTCTTCGTTCATTTGATGCATTCACAATCCATCTTTTTCTTGACCTGATTATGATTGATATTACCAGCCTGAAGGATGCCTGAAGGTATTTGCAATCCAAATGTTATTTCCATAGGGCATCTGGATTCCTTCGGTTTTTGCTATTTTCACCCATTAATAAGAGCAGCACATTTTCCCAGTCCACACTCCTTGGCTATAAATTTGGACTGGGTTGAGCAGAAATGTCATTTCAGATCATGTTTTCTATATACCTTCAGATTGTCCATATAAATAAGGTGAGATAGCCTGGCAGATGTTTTACATGTTTGATATCAATAGCCTGACTTTTTAAAATATGAATCAGTGCAGTGACAAATAGTAGTAGTGATAGAGGCTCTTCTTGGAAGGTTCCTTTCTTGATATTAACCCCACCCAATCTATCATCATTGACCAGCAACCATGTCTTCCATCGATCTTTGCAGAAAGCTTCTGACGTTTCTCCTGACTTGTTATTTCTAGGCACTTAATTATACAAGATCAATGAGTACAAGAAGGCATTTGATTCCCTGATTATCCAATCAAGTGGCAAGGAATCAAATGCCTCTTTGTAATCAATCCAAACAATTCAAGTTGGTCTTCCTTCTCTTGTACTTTTCCAAAATCATCCTGTCAGTTATGAGCTGAACTTTTTTTCCTTTTCTGTTTCTTTTCTGTTCAGCTCTGAACAGTTTATTTCCAAGGAGATGCCATTTGACTACACTGGCTGCTACATCAATTTGAAAATCTGAAAAACCATATAGTTCATATTCATCTTTTGCAGACCAGCCCTTCAGTTTCCTTGCCCCTTTCTCCACCATTTCTGCTGCTAGTACAATTATTTCATCTTCTTCTTTTTTAAAAGTTGTCCACTTCCTTTATCCAAAATGCATTATTTTTTACATTTAAGTCTATTTTGATATCTGATAACTTCCCAGGCTAATAATCCCTGAAATTTTATTGGCAAGGTTTTTCAAAAGTGTGGTTTTTCAGAAGTGTCGTTGCCTCCTTTCCAATTGCCTTTTCACATAACATAGGACCAGAACTCATGGTCTCTCATTTTCTAGCTCAGGAGTGTCAAACTCAAGGCCCACAGGCCAAATCTGGCCCACAGGGTACTTAGATTGGGCCTATGGGGCCATCGTAGAAACAGCGAAGGACTGGCCTGCTGTGCCTCTACCAGTGAAAACAGAGCTCAGTAGAGCCACATATGACCCTCTCTAGCTCCGTTTTCAGCTGTGATGACTTCCTGCAACCCTCTGCCAGCAAAAATGGAGCTCCGTTTTCGCTGGCAAGGCACTTGGGCCACCACAAGTACCCCAACATGAGTGATACTGAGCTGGTCATGCCCACCTTGGCCATACCCACCCAGCCCCCTGAGGTCAAACACAATCCTGATGTGGCCCTCAATAAAATTGAGTTTGACACCCCCATTCTAGCTTGATGCCTTAACCATTATACCAAACTGGCTCAGAAATCCTGCTATCTGTACTTAAAACTCTCCGAACTCTCTGATGGTCTGCACCTGGTATTTGCACCTGGCAACAAAGGGACAATTTAGGCAATTTCCAAAGGCCACGTCATCTTTCTCAAACTATGAGGCGTACACACATACTTGAAATAATGATCATGTATTATACATGCATTTCCTCCCTATCTATGCTGATCTCTCTCTTATTTAAGAGATTCACTTGATTTAGAAGTGTGAGCTGTAAATCTGCAGTCTTGACAGAAACCTATTCATAAAGCATGGAGATTTTTGCCATATATTTTGGAGACAAATCAACATTGCAAAGTGAAGTGTAAAATTATTCCTGTCTCAATGTTATTTTTGAGTCATATATCTCTGCCTTTTATGAACAGCCGGCATATTTGGAAGAATTATGTCTGAGTCATAAATCCTTATTTGCCCAGGACATGACTAATAGTTGTCTTTAACACAGTAAAATGATATTCCTGTCTTATCTTGCAATTTTTTAAACCTCTGAAACACTCTCAGGACAAAATGAAATTTAAACAGTTTGACAAGTCATAATGCTTATTCTGTCTCTATTTCCCTTCCTTTCTGGCTCATAAGATCTTGTGAATGGATAGCGTAATTTATATATATATGAGCTAAGAGCTTCCAAAAACATTCTTGGAATATCCTCCAAGCAAACGGATCTGCTTGATTTGGGATGGCTAGAAACTGCCAGAAACATGGAACAATCAGAAAAATAATACTTAAAAAGCAGGGAAGGTATAGAAGAACAGTTACAAAATGCATCATCACCCAAGTGAATTTAGGGGGATTTACTGTTAAGTAAATGTGCAAATGCTGTGTCTGTAAGAGAAAGCACTAGTAGTACCATTTAAGTTGAGTATGAGTGTGTTGAATATAGAAAAACCTTTAAAAAATGTTTGGCAGCATCCAGTGAAACAAAAGGGATACAGTGATCTCTCGATTATCGCGAGGGTTCCATTCCAAGACCCCTCGCGATAATCGATTTTTCACGATGTAGGGTTGCGGAAGTAAAAACACCATCTGCACATGCGCACCCTTTTTCCATGGCTGCGCATGCGCAGATGGTGGAGTTTGCGTGGGTGGCAGGGAAACCCGGATCTTCGTCTGCTCGCTGCTGCTGCGGCCGCCCAGCAGCTGATCTGCTCGGCGGCAGCAGCGAGGAGCCGAATCGGGCTTTCCCCTTTGCGTGGTCGGCGGGGAAACCCCGATCTTCGTCTGCTCGCCGCTGCTGCGGCCGCCCAGCAGCTGATCTGCTCTTGCCACCCAGCAAAGTGGATATAAACGAGGCTGCGAAATCAGCATCTTGTGATGTGGCTTAAATGGAGCCTGAGTTGCACAACTCCTCTTCTCTCCGCCGCCGCCCCCTCCTTCTTTTTCTGGAAGCACAAAGAGCTCATCATCTCCTTCCCGGTTCCACCCCCGCTGGGTATTGTGCAACCCCCCGCGAATACAGCTGGGAGTTCCGCTGGAAAACGCAGACCCGACGAAGAGGACGAACGCGCCTTCCTCTTGGAAGGGGTGGTTTCCCCCCACGTTGGAAAGGAAGTGACGTCCGCCCAGGGTTCCCAGAAGTGCCTCGCTTCTGTATGCAGCGAGCAGACGAAGATCGGGGTTTCCCCGCCGCCCACGCAAAGGGGAAAGCCCGATTCGGCTCCTCGCTGCTGCCGCCGAGCAAATCAGCTGCTGGGCGGCCGCAGCAGCAGCGAGCAGACGAAGATCCGGGTTTCCCCGCCGCCCACGCAAAGGGGAAACCCCGGCTCCTCGCTGATGCGCCCGCCCGCCGCCCACCAGCAAGAGGGCGAGAGATAGAGAAAGAGAAAGAAAGAGATGAGAGAGGGAGGAAGAGAGTGTGAGAGAGGAAGAAGCAAGATAGAGAAAGAGAGAGAGAAAGAAAGATGAGAAAGGAAGGAAGAGAGTGACGTCATCGGGTGGAAAAATCGCAATATAGCGTTTCGCGAAGAACGAGATCGCGAAAATCGAGGGATCACTGTAATTTGATAAGAAATCTTCCTCTGCTCCTGGTTGTTGTTGTTTTTTTGTTTTGGTGGGTTGTTGTGTGTTTTGTTTTGTTTTTTGAGAATGTTTGACTTCCAGTGTGTATAGTTGTTTTATTGTATATAAACATGGTTTTCATTTTGCTTAGTATGATTTTTTTTAAACTAAATTATGGATTTGGGGATTTATACATTGCTGGGAATTAGCTAAGAATCTTTGCAAATAAATAAATAAAAATAAACAGACCTTTGGAAAGTAATACAATTGATGTAAACAAAAGACATTGCACACATATTCCTGATATTGGAAGTGTCACCTTACTTATGTAAATCTACTTCAGCAATTGATAAATATATTTGCAGAGTGCCATGGTGTGTATGTGGGGGGGGGGGGGAGGATGCTACTATTTTTCTGGGTCTTTATGTTTCCTTGTATATCTGCATTGAATATATGAAATGAGAATGAACAAGTAGCTTAGAAAGAATATTAAAGAGGATTTCATGCTGAGTTTGCTTCAGCTTCTCTTCCTATGTTCTGGTGTATTATTCATATAAACCCATTAAGCAAATATATACAACCATTAACGTTAATATATTTTAGTTTTATGAATTTTATGTCATATTAAACCTACATTTCATTATTTGAATTATGTTTTTAAAATCTGTATTATGAAGGGAGGGAGGGAGGGAGGGAGGGAAGGAAGGAAGGAAGGAAGGTGTTGTGATTCCGTCTGAGGCTCCTCAGGGAACGGCTGGAACTCTGCCGGCTCCATGCTCAGAGGGGGAGGATGAGGAACAGGAGGAGGAGGAGGACCAGGCAGACAGGGAGGAGGCATGTCAGGCCGAGGAAGAGGGAGAACAGCCTGAGACCCCCGGGGGGGAGCTCTCCCCAGCGAGTAGCCTGGAGTCCTTAGATGAGAATGCACAAGCCATCATCGATATGAGGCAGAGAAGAGCAGCACAACGAAGGGGACAATTAGCCAGGTATTTCCATCCCTAATAGGCAACAGCTGGGTTTGGGTGTGGTTATCCCCAGAAAGGTTGAAAAGGCAGGCCCGCCCTTCCTGTATTGTGGAGAGTTATCTTTTGGGAGTCCTGTGACCTTGCTTTGATCCTTGGCGTCTCTGATTCTGGCTTGTGGCCTTGAAGGCTGAAACCTTGGGGGAGGCGTGGGTTTTATTCTCTACAGTGGTGTGTGTGCTAGCAAGAAGCCTGTTGTATTGTCTGGCCGTCGTGACTCTTCTGTGAAGCCTCATAGCATTCCAGTTTGTAAGAACAGTTTTTGTTCTCTGTGTTTATTTTCAAAGATATAAAGTGACTTTGCTTTTTACCAGCATGTCTGGATGCTTTTTTCAGTTGGTGTTGAAGTCTGGGGGCACCTAGACAGAACAGAAGGAAGGAAGGAAGGAAGGAAGGAAGGAAGGAAGGAAGGAAGGAAGGAGGCAATGATATTACTTTACAGGGATACTTGAAGAATTTATCATTCTCTTCTCCTGTTTTTAAATGTTAAGCAAAGCCCGCTATAATCTAAATCAAGTTTGATAATTTATGGCTACATTTTAGAAAAACCTTGAGTTCACCAATTCTTGAGAGTGATTCTGCCATTGTAAATGGAGAGACATGTTGGTTTGGATCTTAGATGAACTGAACTTACAATGTCATCTTGCATTCTATATAATAGCATTCTAGATAATTTCAGTTGGGGTATATTTTTGGTAAATTAAAAACAGTTACTTGAGAATGTATAGAGTGGGGTTTTTTGTTTTTTGTTTTGTTTTTTGTCAGAAACAGCCTAGTGCAAAATTAATACCATTCTTCAGAACTGCACTTGAATGATAACTTAGAACTAGAAAATGTTGTGGTTGGCTCTGAGCCAGCTCCTGCTCCAAGAACTGTGTAGGTTGACGTGGGAGAATCCTCACATTATCAGAGGCCAGTTTTAATGCCGACAGCTTCTGACAGTGAAGCGTCTGTGTCAAGGGAAGCTTCTGGGAGTGAAGCAGCATCATATGAGGAAGCCCATTAGCTAATTACCCCATTAGTGAATCATCATCATCGTCATTAGAATCAGAAGGAGAAGGATTCATAGATGCTCACAGGTGCAGTAAATATCAGAGGTGATATTTACTGGTTCTCCAAACTATTCAACGTTTCTACTACCGGTTCTCCAGAACAGGTGTGAACTGACTGAATACCACCTCTAATTGGGATGTGGGTGTACAGTAGATGATAGATAGATGACAGACAGAAAGACAGACAAATAGACAGGGAGGGAGGGAGGAGAGAGGAGATGTGTGTGTGTGTGTGTATAATGTGAAAAAATAAAAGCCTAAAAGTTATAAAAGGTGAGACAGTGTCCATGTGTGATAAAATATAAAAAATAAGAATCTAAAAGGAAGGTGGAGGTTTTAAGTGGTGTAATGGAATATGCCGCACGAATCCCAGCAACCGATTAGGTCCCACAGAGTTGGCCTTCTCCGGGTCCCGTTGACTAAACAATGTCATTTGGAGGGTCCTAGGGGAAGAGCCTTCTCTGTGGCGGCCCCAACACTCTGGAACCAGCTCCCCCCCTGAGTTTAGAACTGCCCCCACCCTCTTTGCCTTTTGTAAACTCCTTAAAACCCACCTCTGCCATCAGCCATGGGGGAATTGAGACATCTCTCCCGGGCCTATAGAATTAATGTATGGTATGTTTATGTGTATGTCTGCTTTAATAATGGGGTTTTTTAATGTTTTTAAATTGTTAGATTTGTCTTGAATTGTTTTATTGTTGTTGTGAGCTGCCCCGAGTCTTCGGAGAGGGGCGGCATACTAATAAATAAATAAATAAATAAATAAATAAATAAATAAATAAATAAATAAATAAATAAATAAATAAATAAATAAATAAATAAATAAATAAATAAATAAATAAATAAATAAATAAATAAATAAATAAATAAATAGTGAGTGAGTGAGTGAGTGAGTGAGTGAGTGAGTGAGTAAGTAAATAAATAAATAAATAAATAAATAAATAAATAAATAATATAGAAAGTTAGTATGGGGAAGACTTATAACATTGAGTCTCAGGCACAAGCCAAAGTCAGCATCCAACTAATTTTGAACACTACTGTACAGAAATGGTAATGTGGTATGCCATAGCAAGGGTAGCATCTGAAACAACAGGGTAACATAAAAGTGTACTGGATATTTAGTGTTAAGATAAGACTAGTGCAAGAAGCTTGTACTATAATATTCTCTGTTATTTCTCTAGTTCCAGAGCTTCAGTGCCATTGTTGCTCCAAGTATGAAGTCAATTAGCCTTTGAGCATACTTGAGAGAAAGATATGACATTGCACCAGAGTAAAGGCACTTCCGTGTTTCATGACTTTCAATTTAGTTAGGTAAGCCATGGAGAAGGCAAAATATCTGTTGGATTTACTGCAAAGAAAGTTTAGGGCCCTGGCCAGGTCTGACTGACATACTATAGCTGTTAATTGCTGTTTAATAATAAATGCTTTGCCTACTCAATCTCCCTGCTGAGTAGGAGACCTGGAGAAAAGTTCATGGATGAGATTTTAGCTGTCCCATCCTATTTCTATGTGAAGCTCGTAGTTAGTGTGGCAAAGCCAAGGGAAAAGAAAAAATAATTTTAGCAAACAATTGAGGATGACTTCTCATACTCTAGCTTCTACTTTTTTTAAGCCTAGTTGTAATGCTGCACTGAAGGGACTTGAAGAACTACTCTTAGAAATTTGCATGGTTCTAATTCTATCAGTACACAATTAGAAAAGGTCCTCAGCTGGATGCCATAGAGAAATTGTGGTGGCAGCTTGGTTTCTAATAATTTTGAGAGTTCTGGGTATGCTGTACAAGATTCTTGTTGTAAGGTATTTGAAGGTGGACATTGAGTTCCTCAGTGCATTTTTAACAAGGAGGCATATTTTTATTGACGCAATACTGTTAAAAAGGATCATCTAAATCACTAAATCCTATTCCTGCTCAAAGGAATCAGGATTGAATACAGAGAAATAAGGGATACAGGAATGATCAATTAGTAACAACTGGCTTAGACATATTGGATCCATCATCTTATTAATGCCTTCTTATGCTGCCACCTGGATCTTCCAATTCCCTTCCTGTCTTACTAGTGTCTTCTCATGCCAATTGCCAATATTAGCAATCTGCCTACCTGCTCTTTTCAGCATCTTCTTACCAGCCCATCTCCTCTTGATCGTCTCAGTAATTTTTCTAATTGCCACCAATCTTCCTGATAACTTGTCCATTCTTATGTTCAATTGAATGTTTATGACAGTTGCAAAAATAATAAATACTCAGAGTAGTCACAATGACAAAATATGAGTTAAAATTGGAGAAGTATACTCATACGGAACAAATGAAAACTAGCTAATACCTGAGGAGTGGTGTTATGTGGTGGAATAGGCAAAACAGAAGAACCCTGAGGAAGATCTACATGTTACTCACTTACAGAAATCTCAAAGAGATAAATTAGAAGACAAGTCAAAGTGAGCTGCCTTGAAAATCTATCTTTTCTATTTTTTAATTATATTTTTCTCCTTTTCTTCTCATTAATAATAATTACATTAACTGTTAATGTTTAGACATTATAGTTCAATATCTTTATATTGAAAATTAAGCTGTTTTCATCTGGAAATATTTTTTCATTTATATAAGCTAACTGTTGATATATTCTTTTATCTCCTTTAATTCTTTTATTTTTCTCTTCTTTTCTTTTAGACAATCAATATTTCTTAATTTAATTTTTTCTTTTTTTTAATTATAATTTGGAATTGTATTTTATTTTTAAATATATCAAGTATTCTTATTCTACTTAATAATACATATATTAACTTAAACAATTAAGATTAGTTTGTTTTTCCTTTTCCTTTTCTTTTTTATTATTATTTTATTTTATTATTATTATTATTATTATTATTATTATTATTATTATTATTACTATTATTTCCTTTTTTATTTCCCTTTCCTTTTCTCTCCTTCCTTTTCTTTGACTCTGTAAGTTGGTTAAATTGATGCCATTTTGGAAGCAGTTAAATTTTACAGGTTTTAGAAGATCCAGAAAAACACTTAAAATGTCCACTGCATCCATTATTATAAAAACCTCTAAGAAACAGACCACAACTCCAACAGCTACTCCACAAGGGTCTCCTTCACCATCACCATCTCCTCTACCACAAAGAACAATAACAAGTATGTTGGGCAAGGAGAAAGAAAAGGAAAAGGAAAAGACTCTGAAGCAGCCAACTTTGCAGACTATCCAGGACTCCTGGCCCTACTTCAGATCTCAATGAATGCCAACAGAGATGATGCCCACGAAGAAACTAAAAAACATTATGAAGATATAAAAGCAGAAATGGGTGATCTGAAGGTTGAGCTAGGGAATGTGAAGGGAAGTGTACAAGCAATGGATGGGAAAATTGAAGTGATACAACAAACCTTAAAAGAAAATGAACAATGGATGAAAAAGGTTGAAGATAAAATGGAGAAAACAGAACAGAGAATGGACGAATTTGAGGATCAACCGAGGCTTCGACAAAGCCATTACTAATTTAGAATTACAATGAGCCTCACATGGGTTGAGGTTCCAAAATGTAAATGAAGAAAAGGATGAAAATTTGGGTTCAAAAATAATGGAAATAATAGGTGAGATCTTACAGATGGACCCACAGGAATTAATAAAAGAAATTGATGAAATCTACAGAGTCCAAACTAGCTATGCCAGAAAACACAACTTACCAAGAGAGGTGCATATCAAATTCATTAGAAAGACTATAAAAGATGACATTTTAAAATGGTCAAGAGAGGAAAACTTAAACTACAAAGACAAAGATATTATAATATTAAAACAAGTGCCAAGAAGAGTACGGGAAAGTCAGAGGGAATTTTACTTCTTAACAAGAATCTTAATTAAAGAAAAAATAATCTTTCGTTGGCTGATTCCAGAAGGCATTTCCTTCTATTGGCAAAGATCTAGAATAAAATTACAGACCATCGATGAAGCCAGAGCCTTTTATGAACAATCCGGCCTGTTTAGGCATGATCTATCCTATAGAGAAATTAGAGAAAGAGAAGAGGAACAGGGGGAAACCTCCAGGGGTGGGGAGGAGACACAAGATGCTAAGAAAAAACAACCACAAGCATAACAAGAATTGGTGTTAAGCACTAGACTTCGAGAACCCAGAGAAACAAAAAAAACTATAAATAGAAATGTATTCAGATGTCAAATGTAAATGGATTGAATTACCCAAGAAAAAGAAAACAGATATTTTCCAAACTTAAAAAACAAAGAGCGCAAATTACTATCTTACAAGAAGTCCATATTAAAAACTCAAATAGGGTTCTTATTATTATTATTTTCTTGCTTCCCACTGGTAAGGACGGATCACAATGGCCGAGTCCCCTGGGAGTTCGAAGATCGGTTCTCCCTTCTCCAAAGCTGCGGGGCGATCCCTTGCCTCTGGAGCTTCAGCAATAGCTCCTCGGGTTCAGGGAAGCCCTCTGTTCTAGGAATGGGCCATCCGGACCCGAACCAACTGCAAAACGCAACATTTGGAGGGGTAGAAGGAGTCTCGGGAACAGAGCCCTGCCCCGGAGCCTCCGCTGCGATCCCGGACCAAACCAGAAGTCCCAAAATTTCAAAAGAGCAGCGAAAGCAGAAGGAGAATACAAAAGAGAAAAAAAGATTTTAAGGTATAATTTTACTACTACATGATAAACTTGGAAGATTTGATCAAATTGAACTCTTAAAATAATAAGGCGAAAAAAGAAAGTTTTAAGGAAAAAATTCATTTCCTGGGGCTGGAAAAGAATATACGGCCGGAACTACTTTTCCTATCTTTTTACACCAAATTAAATTTATAAAATTGGATTTGAATAGTTTTTTAAGACTGAGACTGGATATAAAACCATAGTTTGGAAGAGGATGTTAGGAGGTATGATTTAATAAAGATTTAACAAAGATTCGAATTTCAGCAAGTTCAGAATAACGTCAAATCCCAGGCACTATTTTCCATCTGCGGAGGGATTACTTTTTTTCTTTTTTGATCTTTACTTTCAAAACGGAATAAATCAACAAATAAATTAACAATTTAATGAATTAAAATGAAAGAGAGTTTTTCCTTTATGTGATTTTTGGCAACTGGTGAATTATAATAATAAGATTTTGTATTGTTGGAGTGATTTCAATTGGATTTGCTGTTCCTGGATTCTCGGGCTTGTTCGCTAAACTCTCTGCAAAGAGGAAACTTTTTTCTTTTCTCCTTTCCTTTGTCGTCTGTGAGGATTTATTACAAGGTTTACGTTTGGAACTGAACTAAAATTATTCTTCTTATATTTTTGGATTAAATTACTGGATTTTGGCTTTGTGTTCAAATTAGATTTGGAATTATTATCGGAGTACTAAACTAAATTAGTTTGGATTAATTTGACTCTTGGAACTATTTTGTACCTCGGAACTTGAAGAAGAATTACAAAAGAACTGTTAAAAATAACTATAATTTTTAGAATTTCAATCAACAAAAGACCTCTACATCTGATTGAAAATTATAAGTATATTATTGGTGTTTTTCCTCTATTTTTTCCTCTCTTTTTCCTCCTTCCCCTTTTTCTCCCTAGGTATTGAATATATTAATAGATATTTTATTTTATTTTTTAAAAATATTTTTATTGTTTTTCAAAAAGACAAACAAAGACAAACAACATTAAACATTTAAGGAGCTACCATTGCTCCGCTTGTTGTAGAGGTCTAACTAATACAAAAATATAAAAACCCTAACTGTTATCAGATCAATACAGAAATACCACATGTGTACATTACATTTTTATTAAATTTAACTCTATGTTTTTAATATTAAGCCTATTAATTAAATTTCTTTATTTATAAAATATTATATACTTATTCAAAAAAGACAAAATATTAATAATGCAGAAAAAAATAACACTTCTAACTTTATTATGCTATAAACTATTTCACTCTATCTTATAATTCTTCAAATAGTTATATATTCTTATTTATTTAATTTTTAATGCTATTTTTAAAATTCCACCAATCATATACTTTATCCCATATTTTATAAAATTCTGTTTCAGTTTGATTATTCAAACGTTTTGTCATCATATCTAATTCTGCACATTCTATAATTTTTAATGCTTAAACATCTTTTGGTATTGTCTTTTCTTTCCATTTCTGCGCAAATGCAATTGGCGACGCAACTAATATATGTATTATTAAATAATAAATTTCTTTTTTGTACTTTGTATTTGAAATGCCCAATAGAAAAAATTCAGGAGGTTTTTTAATCTTCTCCATTGTTATTTCATTTATCCATTTCTCTACTTTGTTCCAAAATATTTTAATAGATATTTTAAAATAGAATTAATTGAAATAATGAATTGCTAAACCCTTCCTGGTCCTCCCTTCCCTTCCCTGGCGTGGTGTCTTTTTTTTTTTAAAAAAAAAAGAGAAACAATAATAATAATAAATTTCCAGTAGGTAATAAATTCTGCCAAGGTATAAGAAAATTATTTTATATGAAAAGTAATATAATTAATTTCTGCCTTTCTTTTAATATGTTGCTGTATGGATTAAAATTCTTTCCTTCTCTTTTGCTTCTGGCTATTTTCTTTTTTCTTTCCTGTTTTTATCTTTCTATTTAGTAATTTTGTTATTGCAAATTATATATTGATAAATAAGATTATCTATTTCAATTAATTCTATTTTAATATATCTATTAAAATATTTTGGAACAAAGTAGAGAAATGGATAAATGAAATAACAATGGAGAAGATTAAAAAACCTCCTGAATCTTTTCTATTGGGCATTTCAAATACAAAGTACAAAAAAGAAATTTATTATTTAATAATACATATATTAGTTGCGTCGCGAATAGCATTTGCGCAGAAATGGAAAGAAAAGACAATACCAAAAGATGTTTAAGCATTAAAAATTATAGAATGTGCAGAATTAGATATGATGACAAAACGTTTGAATAATCAAACTGAAACAGAATTTTATAAAATATGGGATAAAGTATATGATTGGTGGAATTTTAAAAAGAGCATTAAAAATTAAATAAATAAGAATATATAACTATTTGAAGAATTATAAGATAGAGTGAAATAGTTTATAGCATAATAAAGTTAGAAGTGTTATTTTTTTCTGCATTATTAATATTTTGTCTTTTTTGAATAAGTATACAATATTTTATAAATAAAGAAATTTAATTAATAGGCTTAATATTAAAAACATAGAGTTAAATTTAATAAAAATGTAATGTACACGTGTGGTATTTCTGTATTGATCTGATAACAGTTAGGGTTTTTATATTTTTGTATTAGTTAGACCTCTACAACAAGCGGAGCAATGGTAGCTCCTTAAATGTTTAATGTTGTTTGTCTTTGTTTGTCTTTTTGAAAAACAATAAAAATATTTTTAAAAAATAAAATAAAATATCTATTAATATATTCAATACCTAGGGAGAAAAAGGGGAAGGAGGAAAAAGAGAGGAAAAAATATTTAGTCAATTGGAAAAATTATTTTATGTAAGAGTGAATATTAAAATAAGTTCTCCTTTGATATATTGATATATTGACTTGAAATTATATACTATATATTGTTATTTAAAATAGACTAAAAGTTTTTAGAACAAGAAACAAGTATATATTTTTAGCATTAATAAAGTATAAAGAATACTAAGTGGACTAAGTGGATGCAAAGGGGGTAATACATAAATATATTTTTAGATCTTTCTTTTTTATTACTCTTGATATATTATTGTTTCTGTGGTACTTAGAAATTTGGGTATTTTTTCTATCAAATATAAGTAGTAAATATAAGTAGCAAAGCTTGATTGGATTGAAGTTTATTGGAGTTTTCCCTTGATAGATAGATAGATAGATAGATAGATAGATAGATAGATAGATAGATAGATAGATAGATAGATAGATAGATAGTATAAATTATTATTAATTATATTATCAATACTAGAAAATACCACAGAAGAGTATTACCTAAGAACTAACTAGGATGTTGAGTACATCCACATACACAAAGACTATTAAAAAACAAACTTTAACCTCTGCCACCCCACCCCAAATATCACCTCAGCCATCTCCTGTACATCAAAGCACCTCTGCAACTATGTTAGCCAAAGAAAAAGAGAAAGAGAAAGCGCAATCACAACCTACCCTCCAAACAATACAGGAGACATTGAATGCAATGAAATATTTTATGCTAAAATCCCAAGATGATGCAAATCAACAATAATCAAGAAGACTCAGAATTTTATGATATTTGGCAGAAGATATATACTTGGTGAGATAAAAAGAAAAAGAGATAAGCTTGTTGTTATATTACTTTGAAAATTTGAATTTAATAGTAAAAGCATATTAGATTGTGATTATCTATAATATAAATGTAATTTCTTTATCTCTTATCTTCTTTATTTTAGTTTGATTTGATTTAATCTACAAATTAAGAATTTCTCTATATATCCTTATAAACTTTTAGCTGTGTTTCTATGTAGCGTCTTATAATAGATATTTTATATATTTTGTAGACCGTGTTAAAAAATAATAAGATCTTTCTTCTTTTTATATAATGAAGACTTCTATTTTGAGTGGAGCGACTGTAGCTCCACTAAATGTTATATGTTGTGTTTGTTATGTTTGTCTGAGAAAAACAATAAAAAATATTTAAAAAAAAAAAAAAGAAAATCAGAGAGAGTCTCAGAGAATCTCAAGATACCAGAACAAGATTGAAAGGCAGTTTCCTGGACCTAAACCAGAATAGAATACCGTATATACTCGAGTATAAGTCGCTCCGACTATAAGTCGAGGCGCCTACTTTTGCCACAAAAACTGGGAAAATTTATAAACCCCTGTATAAGTCGAGGGTGGAAATTGCAGCGGCTACTGGTAACTTATAAAAATGGAAACCAATAAAATTACATCAATTGAGGCATCAGTAGATTAAATATTTTAGAATATTTATTTCAAAGAAAGCCAGTAAACTAGCTCTGTAAGTTTAAAAGAGGGTAAACAGGTATATATCCCCCAAGGCAGGTATAGGCAAAAAAATTGCAAGTACCTAGGTACTTACCTTAATCCCCTGCTCCTGCTGGTTTGGGCTAGGGTTAGGATACTTGACCTCTCCTTGCCTCAAAGAGATACAATTTCCCTCTATATTTACAATTACTGAACATCCAAAATATACTTAATTCTATGTATATATGCCATATGTGTAAATAAATATTACACACAGGCACACAAAAATATACTGTACATTATCTACTATATAAACTGTATGTGTATATACAGAGAGAGAAAGAGAGAGAGCTCTTGTAAAATTATATATGGTACATTCAACCTCACTGTAATAGGAAAACAAACCCAGAGTCCACTTTCTGCCACACAGTTAACCATAACTAGAACATTACACATGTCTTCAGATGTACCGGTACTTCCCTAGCTTGCACATCACTGTTAGAGCTAGGAAATGTCATGGATTGAGTAAAATGTGGTGATTTTCACTTAACAATGCTTTTGCTTAACAACAAATTTTGAGCTCAATTGTGGTCATAGGTCTCTGTCTGTCTGTCTGTCTGTCTGTCTGTCTTCCTTTCCTGTCTGTCTGCGCCCCCCTCCTGTCCCCTCCCCGGGTAAATTACAGAGTCAATACTGTATTGTTTTTTTATTTAAGGTTACAAAGCAAATGAAGAATCATTTTGAGTATTCTTTAAAATTTCTTCAGTGAGATCCATAGCTAATCTGGCAAAAAAAAATTCACCTGGCAAAAAATTTTATTGTTGACATTAGGCACAGCCAGAGAGATGTCTTAAAAGGCAAACAAACTGTCAAAAAAGTATGTTTTTTAAAAATATAATATTTTGGTTGTTGAATTTAATTCTGCCTTGGCTGGGGTTAAAGGAAAGTTTAGGGACCCCCGCCCCTTGGAGAAATGCCTCGTTGGTGACATTCTGAGCGTTTTTGCCTCCCCACTCCGAAAACCCCACTTCTCGGCAGCTTGCCGAGGCTGAGAGGAGAGTGATTTTAAAAGGCACTCTCAGCTTGGGGTTTTCTCCCCGCTGAAATGTTGCTCGCCCGCCGCCCTCAACACCCGCTTTGTCCTCGACCCGGCAGAAGAAAACCGCGTCCTTTCCTGTTGCTCTCTTCCCGAGAGGTGGGGTGAGGGGGTGTTGAGAAGACAAGCAAGAATCCACCCCCCCCACACACACACACCTCATCGGCTTTTTCCCCCTCTAGCGCGGCATTGGAGTGTTTGGCTGGCTCCTTTTCTTGCGGGGAGAGGGGGGAAAAGCTGGGGGGGTGGATTCTTGCTTCTATCTTCTCGCCACCCCCCCACACACCTCACCGGCTTAGGAATGTCGTTGCCTCCCACAGCCACTTCCCCACGCGCTTTGGATGTGCCTGCCTTTCCTACAGCGAAGACAGGCGGCACCTTCCCGAAGGGCTCAGCTAAGCAGGTGGGGGAAGGGCTGGCCATTTGCCGCCTCTCTCCGCTGTAGGAGGGGCAGGCGCAAGCAAAGCGATGTCCCAAAGCGGTCTCCATGAAGCGACCGAGGGAAAGGCAATCGTCTGCCTTTCCTTCAGCTCAAAAGAGAAGGCAAATGCCCTGCCTTCCCCCAGCCGGTTAACCGAGCGCTTCAAGTTAACCGGCTGGGGGAAGGCGGGGCATTTGCCTCCTCTTTCGGGCTGAAGGAAAGGCAGACGATTGCCTTTCCCTCGGTCGCTTCCCGGAGACCGCTTTGGGACATCGCTTTGGGAGAGGGGGCAACTCCTCCCGGTTTAAGAAGCAAGAATCCCCCCCCAGCGAAACGGCTTTTTTCTTGTTTAGCGCGGCGTTCGAGTGGTTGGCAGGTTCCTTTGCTTGCACACAAGAGCCAACCACTCGAACGCCGCGCTAAACAAGAAAAAAGCCGTTTGGCTAGGGGGGGGGGATTCTTGCTTCTTAACTGGGAGGAGTTGCCCCCTCTCCCAAAGCGATGTCCCAAAGTGGTCTCCGGGAAGCGACCGAGGGAAAGGCAATCGTCTGCCTTTCCTTCAGCCCGAAAGAGGAGGCAAATGCCCCGCCTTCCCCCAGCCGGTTAACTTGAAGCGCTCGGTTAACTGGCTGGGGGAAGGCAGGGCATTTGCCTTCTCTTTTGAGCTGAAGGAAAGGCAGACGATTGCCTTTCCCTCGGTCGCTTCCCGGAGACCGCTTTGGGACATCGCTTTGGGAGAGGGGGCAACTGCTCCCGGTTTAAGAAGCAAGAATTCCCCCCCCCAGCGAAACGGCTTTTTTCTTGTTTAGCGCGGCGTTCGAGTGGTTGGCAGGTTCCTTTGCTTGCACGCAAGAGCCAACCACTCGAACGCCGCGCTAAACAAGAAAAAAGCCGTTTGGCTGGGGGGGGGGAATTCTTGCTTCTTAACCGGGCAGTTGCCCCCTCTCCCAGAGCGATATCTTTAGCGGTCTCCAGGAAGCGGCTTAGGGAAAGACAGCCGTCTGCCTTTGCTTCAGCTCCAAAGAAGTTCTGGGAGAGGGGGCAACTGCCCGGTTAAGAAGCAAGAATCTACCCCCTAGCCAAACGGCTTTTTTCTTGTTTAGCGTGGCGTTCGAGTGGTTGGCTCTTGCGTGCAAGCAAAGGAACCTGCCAACCACTTGAACGCCGCGCTAAACAAGAAAAAAGCCGTTTGGCTAGGTGGATTCTTGCTTCTTGACCGGGCAGTTGCCGCTTCTTTCTAGCTGAAGCAAAGGCAGACGGCTGTCTTTCCCTCAGCCGCTTGCGCCCTCTTGTGGTGACATGTCAGTCACCCGAGTATAAGTCGAGGTCGGGTTTTTCAGCCCATTTTTGGGCTAAAAAAACCCCGACTTATACTCGAGTATATACGGTACTTCCCTTAAATTTAGGTGTTTTGTTATAAACTACCTCCTCAGGAGAGAGATCTAGGGACACTGAATTTTTGTATATGCAGTTCCCAGGTCCCTCTTTTAATCCTTTGCCCACAATTAGGACCTAAATAATTCTAGACTGAGTAAAAGTATGAGTGGTTCAAAGTCACTCAGTGAGTTTGCATGACAGACCCATTGCACCTCACTTTGACTTTCAATTTTTCTTTAGGAAAATCTGGTAGCAATTGTATCCTGTATCTGCTGAGCAGGTAAATGATTTTAGCAAGGCATTGTATTGATCATTCTATAATAGTATGCCTTCTTTTATGTTTGTGAATCAAAGAAAAACTGAAAATCAACTTCATTCGCGAAATAAAGATTTGTGGAATTCAGTTTTTCCTTTTTTAAGCCCTAATTCAAAGGGAAACAACTATGTAAACAAATAATGTGGATATGATGCTGTTAGCAAAAAGATTATTGAGTATTCAGTTACTTCAAATTCTTTGTGACTGACAGATATCATTTTGCTAGGATTGGCTTTCAGTAACTTCTTATGTTTGTGTACATTCATATTTATATCATTAGAGGTAATTTCTAAATACTTTATCTTCTGTCGGCCTCTTTTTATTGTCTTTAATTTTTCTAAACATCCATTTTTTCCCCCTATTGAACCTTGACTTTGCATTATGTATCCAAAACATTGCATATTTAGTTTCATTATTAATACCTCAAATAAGCAGTCTGATTTTTCTTCATCTATAAGTATAGGATTTGTCAATTTTTTCCATTACCACAAATTTAAGGCAATGTTGTTTTTCTTGCTCAGCATTTCTGATGGCCCAGTTATTACAGTGACACATTGCAATGGGGAAGCATAGTCCTGACAATATGTCTCTTTGTTGCCTATACATTTTACTATTTTGTTGGTCTCTGTCTTAATCTTTCTCCTATGTATCAGATAACTATTTATTTCATGACTTTTAATCACCATGTGAATTCTAAAGTCTAGAGCAGTGATAGCAAACCTTTTTTCCCTCGGGTGCCGAAAGACCGTGTACACACGCTATTGTGCATGCGCGAGTGCCCACACCCATAATTCAATGCCTGGGGAGGGCAAAAACAGTTTTCCCTGCCCTCCAAGATGCCCTCTGGAGGCCAGAAATGAACAGTTTCCCAACTTCTGGTGGGCCCAGTAGGCTCATGTTTCGCCCTCCCCAGGCTCCAAAGGCTTCCCTGGAGCCAGGAGGAGGTAAAGATGTCCTCCCCCATCCCCTAGAGGCTCTCTCAAAGCCAGAAATGCCCTCCCAGAGCCTCTGTGTGAGCCAAAAATCAGCTGGCTAGCACATAAATGCACATTGGAGCTGAGATAGGGCAATGGCCCGTGTGCCAGCAGATATAGCTCCATGTGCCACCTGTGTCACCCATGCTATATGTTCGCCATCACTGGTCTCAAATCTTGGAAGATAGTTTATTACTACTTCATATTACTATGGTGACTACTGTACCCATTGCCATTTGGGCTGATATTGCTTGTTTGCTTACAGTTTATGTTGGAAAGAATATCCATCTGATTCAGTTCCAAACCTGGAGAAAGAAACTGAAATAAAATAGAGGCTGAAGGCTGATTGGAAAGTGGGTTCATTTATTGATGAAGCAGAACCACCAACCATATGAGTTTCTGGGACAGCTGACCAAATGGTTTAATAGGTGGGTGGATCTTTATACTTTCTGTAACTTTGAAGTTGGGGATTTGTGTAATATGGGGTTTGGGTTTCTAAAAGGGTGTTGGGCAATTCCTATTGGTTAATGGGTTTTGTCCTGTGTTGGATCTTGGGTGAGGCACTGCTTGTTCTAATCCTACCATTCTGTTTTGTTAGCTGCCAAACTTTGCTGCAGGGAGTTTTAAGATATTCTGTCTTGAATTAATTTATGCTGGAAGTATTTGCTTTGCTTATAAATGGAGCCATCTACATTGTTGACTTCATCTTTCAATACAGTCTTTATCTCCTTAAATGCTGGCAACTCCTGTGGACTATTAAAAAAGATTGGGGTTGCTTTCTGCCTCTAAAAACATGTTTCTCCATATCTTCATAGAGGAAATATAATAGTCTGCTTTTTAAATGTTTCTCAAAATATTTCATTTTTCTAGAGAGGGGTGGATTTCCCACATTTGTTTTAACTAAACTGTAAATGATTTTCTGCATTCTCTTCTTTCACCTTCAACAAAGGATTCCTGGAGTCTTCCTTGACTCCGACAGTCTAAGTGGTTTCATCATATCTAAGTTACTGAAGATTCTCCCAGCAAGTTTAGTCAGATAGGAGAAATTAATCTTCCATAATGGAAATTAATTGGATATTTTGCATCATCTTCAAGATTTGGGTTGTTCATTTTTGGACCAGAAATAAATATCAAGAGGAACAAGTGGTAAGTGTGCAAATGTTTTTTAAAAATATTTTTTGCTTTTAAAAATGTTAATTCATCATTCTTTTCTGAGTAAAGGAAGCCTACTCAAGGCTTTTCATACCACAGATATGTTTGTACGGCCACAAGGATGTACTGTATTCAGAAAAAAAGGATTAATAAATGTATGTTATTTTCTAAAATGAAATTGTAGAATCTGTAGAAAAGCAGAAGAGTAGATAAAAACTACAAAAATAACAAACTGAAATTAGAGCAGTTACTGCCTGAACACTTATCAAACCAAAGCTTTTAAAAAGGAGGTTACACTCTTATGCTATGAGATTGTCTTTTTTTGGATTTTTGCTGTAAACAACTCAACACCTTCTCTATTTTTGTTCCCTCAGGAACTATCCCCTTGAAAATTTTTGCCTGGCTTGACTTAAGTCTGTGGTCTTTCCTTGAACTACTTACAGTGGTGTTAATGTTTAATGCAAGGAAATAAAAAAACAAGGCTCATCATAGAATTTGGATTTTTTGAACTGTAAATAACTAAATGCTATTTTTTTTATTTAAAAAAAAGGATAGGGAAGCCTATAGAGACAAGCAACTAAGCAATAAACTTAAGAAGAATTTTAAGAGCAGTTGTAAAACCAATCCCATGTTCTTCACATCTGTTTTCATGAGTCTTAACCTTCCCTACTTCAGTGGGAAGCCCACCACCCTCTTAGAAAAATGAGATATTTTGAGGAATGTTACAAAAAAGGCAGGATAAAATATTTCCCCTAAAAGATAAATTTAAAAAATCTTAAGGGAGACAGAAACTCAGAGCCCGTGCTCCCTCCCCCCTCCAGCAGATATTTTGCACCTATTGAGAAAGATTGGGTCAGGCTATCTACAAAACAAAGGACCTTTAGCTCCAGTATGATGGGATTAAGTCATAATTCTTGAGGGCATAATAGGATTAACCCACTACTATTTAGCAGCAGAGCTCACTACATTGCAGAATCTGCTAAGGACATTGCATCACTCTCCAAAACTTAGCTCAGGCAAACACCTAGGATTTGTACTTTGCCTATACAGCCAGCTATGACCCCTATATAACCCCTACATGACCCCATGGGAGCCTGACAACAGCCAATAGAATACATGTTCTTGCAAGGGG